>NW_027656632.1:0-73780 GCF_964235325.1 Thermobia domestica
CTTCCTATTTTTGTAGTTTGACACAGACTGCTTTCCTCCAAGTGTGAAAGACATACCTAACGCTCTTCTTTACGACCCTTGCTTCTCCTCTCTCTCTTTCTTTTCAAATAGCGCAGCGACATAGGAAATGTAGAAAGTAAGCAGCTTATTGTTTACAAAATGATATTAAATAAACTAATAGATACTTTGAGGTCTTCTCTCAATGTTAGATCTCTGATCGCAGTTTATGACATAATTGTAGTGTCCAGAGATTTTTGCTTTTTTCCCCCCAATATTTGAAATATTACAATAACAATACCAACAACACAATAACAAATCCTTTCTTCATTAGAGATACGAATTACGGTGCCTCTGTGGTCGAGTGTTCATCTCTGGTGCGCAAGGAGTTTCTGGGATCGATTCCGAGTTCTGTAACTTTGTGGGACAACATTGGCTTTGGGTTTTCTTCTGATTCCCCAGTTTCCTCCCAATTCTTTTCCACAATAATCCACTCTTATTAATCATCCGCCGTATTTAGCCCAAAGCAAATAACCACGAGATGTTAAACAAAGTTTCATTTATTTCACTTCCGATGGAACACCAATATTTGTAAAAGTCAAAAGAGGAAGGTTACAATTAAGGACACGAAATCAATCATGGAAGTTGAAAGAAAGAACAGTTAAACAATAATTAACTTTCGGTAGCTAGGTAGTAATATATCTTTTGCATTCTACAAAAGCATTAAAGCAGTACCGGTACTTGTGCAAGACTCTTGATCTTGCATCGGGATTCCTGGTCTTGGTCTTGGTTTTGCATGCAAGACCAAGATTCTTGCGCTCATCACTACTTACGAACCCTAATTCTTTCAAAACCGCTTTTTAAAAGGTTTTTAGACAGTTTTGACAGGAAATCAATGCAGAAACAGAAAAATACCTCAAAGAATAACCCATTGGAGTATGGGGATTTCAAGCAATTTTCGAGACCCTTATTTGAATAGCTCCCACTTGAACAGTATTCATCCAAATTGCATGGTTAGCATGCCATTCTTTAAAGGTTACTTTCCAATTCCGTCATACATATACCGCCATGACATATGAGGAAATGGAAATTTTGCGAAAAAGGGAAATTTACCTGAAAAGTCCCTCTTTGCAAATTTGGCACTCCCTATAGTGCCCCGGTTAGTGAGCGTACGGCGCAGTGGTAGTGACGGTACAGTGGTAACGAGAGCACGGAACACTGATGTTCCTTGAAAAGTAAGTTCGGGTATTAGTAATGTTTGCCCCAAATACCATGCCAATTTCCCGAACAGTGACGTGGGAGAAATATTTCCCAATCCTGTTTGACTATACAAAATATCGTATAGGGCCTACAAATTGAAAAAGAATATTAAAGTAAAAATTTCTGGACAGCCATTCGAATTTCATTGCTAGAATATAATTCTTCTCATAATAAAGGATACTCTGCAACACCTCATGCCACCATGACGTACAACGAAAGAGAAATTCCGCGAAATTCGGGAAATTTCTCTTTAAAAAACCCTCTTTGCAAGCTTTCGCCGCTAGAGCGTCCCCGGGTGAGAGTACGCAACTCTAATATACCCTGACAAACATGTTCGGATATTGGTAATGGTATAGCATAAACCCTCAGAAATATTAATACGCATCCTGTTTATAACACTGGAACGTTTGGGTTATAATGTTAAAAAAATATATATATATATCACCTGCGTCACGTAAAAGTCACATAGAAGCAACATGTTTGTTTGCCCTTTACCTGTGAAGTCATAGCCCCCAGTTTTCATATTTGGGCTACGCAAAGGCTTGTGATATATTTCATTACGCCTTCCAAAAAGAAGTATATAAAAAAAAAGTGAATGAAATAGTTTCTATTGTCAATCAATATACTATAAGACAAATGAAAGTAGGAAGGGAGGAGGTAGGAAACGGTTGGGGGAAGCCATGTATTCATTTCCATATCAGACAATCCATCACGCAACCTTACAAACAAGCATAAATACACTTACGCTTCACTATAAAGAGTATGATATCACAAAACAACAATAAAAATAGTGAGACAGTGGAAATGTCCCCTTCCATCTTATGTCATCGCCCTACCAGTGCTTGTACCACGAAGAACCCATTACATTATATTCACTGGACCTTTCAAGTACAGGTGGAACCAAAAAAAAAAAAAAAAGTTTTGACACTGGTGGATCTAGAAGGTAAAAACTGCGGGGGGAAGGGGGAGCAGCCAGTACCCAGACTATGATAGATATATATAAACTTTCAAAAATATATAAATAATAGCTTAAATTATTTTCATTCTAGGACAGCGGCTGTCCCATCTTGCTCTGTCGTAGCGCACTCTTAGATGGACAATCTTGAATTCGATTGATAGGGCAGTCAGTCATATATACCGAATTATTTATCAAATTAATATATTTTTCAAATGTCTTTATTAGTCTATTGCAATGTTACCAGTCAATTATCAAGACAGAAAGCAACATCATAATTCTTCCTTGGGGCAACAGTAAATCATCTCACTGTTAAGAGAGAAAGAATCACAGACTATTACATAACAAGGACACGTGAAGGAATATACAGTGTAAGGGGGAAGAAAATGGGCGTTACAGAAGTTGCCACCTTAATTAGCTGTTCGCGTGTTATTCCATTGCGTAAGTTTTGAACAATTAATATCGTTAACTTCACATGTATTATTACTAGTGAAAACATAATATTTTACAGTCTGAGGGAAACAAAAAGTGTGAAACGAAATTTATGTTATATGTGGAGAGTCCTTTTAAAAACACACAGACACACACAAGATATCTTTTTTTCTGAAAATACATTAATCAAACATTTCTCAAACGTTTTAATAGTGGAGACCATTTTTATTGATCAAACTATTCTACGGAACCACGTTATTCTTTTCTCCTTCGAAAGCAAATTTATCAATTTTACTTTCAAGTGAGGGAAGGAGAGAAGAAAGTATGATGGTCGTGAAAATAAAAAAAAAAAAAAAAAAAATCGAAATTTCAACGGATTTGTGCGTTTCATGGCTCATAGATGCCAAAAGTGATTTTTTGACATCTGGCCATTTGTTTGTCCTGATGTATACTCGCCTAGAGGCCATACCGTTCACCATATCTTAACCAAATTTTAAACTTAAGGTTTTAATGTGATCCTGCTGTGGAGAAGGGTTGAATTTTCTTCCTACCCCTAAAAATACAGATACTTTATTTAAGGGTAAAAATAATTTTAAAAAATGCTATTTTCTTTAAAGGATCTGAGATTCTGTTTATATTTCATAAATCAGTTTTCCAAAAACAATCTTATCATGTAGTACGTCATTTCTCTCCAAAAAATCGAGAACAGATAGTTTATTTTTGAGTTTTTTTTTGGGGGGGGGAGATTTTCTCAAAAACAACTCAAGCGATTGTGTTGATATTTCATAAATAGATATTTCATTAATAACCTGACATTATGGCATAACTCATTTGTCCTAAAAAAAAAAAAATCTACGAGAAGCAATTTATTCTTGGGGGATATGTTTTTTGGACAATTTTCTCACAAACGAATCTGGCAATTTTGTTTATATTTTACAAATTAATATTTAATCAATAACTTGACAATATGGCATAACTCATTTGATCTGAAAAGGTCTACGACGGGTACTTTACTCTTGGATGTCTGTGTGTGTTTTTTAGACGACTTTCTCAAAAACGACTCATGCCATTTTGCTCATACTTCATAAATAAATATTTCATCTATAACTCTATAATATTGTGTAAATTAATCCTTACGAAAAAATCGTAAGAGCTAGTTCGCTCTTCACGATTAGTTTCTTTTCAGACTACCTTCTCAAAAACGACTTAGGAGATTTTATTCATATTTCCTAAACATATACTATTTAATTATTATTCTTACAATATTGTATAAATCATTTTCACGACAATATCCGTAAGAGATAGTTTACCCATGGGGCTTTTTTTTTTTGACAATTTTGTAAAATACTACTCATGTAATCTTGTCATTATTTTATAAGCAAATATTTCGTTAATAACCCTAACATATTTATAATAATAATAATAATTTATAACGAGTAGTTTACTTTTCAGAATGAGTGTTCTTTCGCTGAAATTTTCCGAAAATGACAATATTGTTCGCATTTCATAAGAAAATGTTTTATTAATAATTGCAGCACAACATGATTTATTTAGTTTGAGCAAGAAAGTTTAGTGTGGTGGCCCGTTAAATGTATTCAGTATATACGCACCAGTATACTTACATAATAAAAACACTATTTCTTGAAATTTCCTTGGTTCAATGTAGTATTAATAGGAAAGATCTATCTATCTATCTATCTATATATATATATATATATATATATATATATATATATATATATATATATATATATATATATATATATATATATATATATATATATATATATATAATGAAAGCTTTCAAGAAAATTGTATAATGATATCTCTATAACTCTATGGACAACTGATCTTATGCAGTCGTTTTACTCGGACGTATTTGACAACCCACCGTACAGCCCGGATGTTGATCCGAGCGATTTTCGTATCTTCTTAGATCTCAAGAACTTCCTGTCCGGTAAGCATTTTGATAGTGACGAACAATTGCAGACAGCTCTCATAAACTAGTCTCACTCCCAGGCAGCTGACGCTTATGACATCGGTATACAAAACGCTGATCCCACTATACGACAAGTGTCTGAATTCCGGTGGTGGATATGTTGAAAAGCCAGTGCCAGTTTACTGTATCTGTGGCAATAAATGATTCAAGGTCCTGTCTTCACTGTGTTATCACCTTACGGAAACTTAATTTCTGGACGTACATTATCCGTTCAAGTGCTTTACCTGTCTTCTAAACATATATGTAAGTAACATATAATCATGCAATACCTTGTTGCATACAGGATTATACATGAGCTCTTGTGGCTATCTGATTACCGTTCGAGTCTCTAACACGAGAGACCTGGGTTCGATACCGGTGGGAGCTCAACTGGTTCAGATCACACGTTAAGCTGTAGACTGGTGTATCATGAAGCCTTTGTATTGAAAGGGGCGTTAAACTTGGAACCAAATAACCAACAGGATGATATGTGAAGTGACCTATTTCAACCTGCATCCACTCACATCGGGAGTCGAGCTGAAGTCTCCTACATACTTGCATCACTCTGGAATGTTTTGTATTTAATTTGAAT
The DNA here is from genome assembly GCF_964235325.1 of Thermobia domestica. NCBI lineage: Eukaryota > Metazoa > Arthropoda > Insecta > Zygentoma > Lepismatidae > Thermobia > Thermobia domestica. Next base: position 5,215 of record NW_027656632.1, read on the forward strand.
AGGCCATTTTTGTAGACCAGATTCAGGGTAACTGCAGGCAAAATCGGTAAATATATTATTTTGTTAACAGTTTAATAACACTAAAATAACATAGAAAGCAAGAACACCAGTAAAATCATAGCAAGGGTTTACTTTCACAGAACAAACAAAACGATTACACACATTCATGTGCTAAGAATCTAGTGTCAGGTGTGAATATTGTTCGGAAATTAATAGACAGTGAAGTATACTACCTACGTTCGCGCCACAGATTAAGATATTAAAGTGGGGTAACGGTACATCGAAGTTCGAGCGTGCAAATGGTCCTTGATTTGACTCCGGCCCGTGTGAATCCCTGCCAAACATTATGTCTACGAGTTACATTAAGGTTCTCTTGTCTCCTCGTACTTACATTCAGTTCAGCTCTGTTATAATTCACTATGAAATAATTGCTAGGTGTTACAGATTCCGTTTTATTACAACAAAGACACAAGCCAACTCAAAAATATATATGTCAAAAAAATCACGTGTCTACATATTTATCAGAGTTTCATTACTTTCATCTTCTGTACTATTGCATTACAGTAATTAACGTTACCAATGAGGCAAGAAGTTAGTTTTTCGTCTCGTCTCGTAAATTTTGTAGAAATCTCGTCATATCTCGAAGATTTTTTTTTTGTCTGTCTCGATTTTCGAAAAGCTTTTCTCGCCTTGTTTTATAAATTTACGTACAAAACTTATGCCCCGATCTTTTAAATATAATTTCATCTAGAAGTTATCAGAATCCTCGTGCGTCACGAGAGGTCCACGAAAGGTGTGATATAACATATACATCATATTTATTATTGTGCAATGACTTGCGAATCTTTTAAATGTTGATGAAAACACTTAATTGGGTTCGTACAATTACTTAATCAATTTATAGTTTTTATACTATCATGTAACACTAAAACATTGTTTGAAATCTAAGACTTGTCTTCAAATACACTATATTATCAGTTTGTCTTGTATATTATTTATAGGTCCTATATATTTAAAATAATGCAAACATTTAAAAAGATATTTAAATTTCACAACATTCAATTGCGTCGTTCAAAACTTTTCCACTTAGAAAATATCCCTTGACTGAGTTCTTTAAAATGACGCCTGCACTATTCTCTTTCACTCCCAAAATTCACGGTTTCTTTTTTTCCAGTTGGTATCACGTACAATAGTGATCATAGTTCTCAGTAATTCTTCAGGTTTCTCAAACTGTGAGTTGCGGTATTTTAGTGACTGGCCAGTGTTTCAGAAAAAAATGTTCCGGGGGGGCACACAGTATTCGGAGGGGCACATATTTCCATACAATACTATTCTATTTATTATTATATTATAGACGTATTATTTTGGTTTTTTCAAGGAGCACTCTCAGAGTGCCGGGGGTGGGGGCAGTGCCCCCCAAAAAATATTATGGAAGAAATAGTACTGTCTGCTCGCCGCAAACCATAAGTATAAAAACAATTGTTTGGATTTCGACCTTACATGAACACCTGACATGAAGACTTGTTCATAAATATAAAACAATTTTTTATGTTATTTACAGTCTTGTTCAAAAACAATCTTGGCTATCCATTTTGCTTTAAAAGATCATATTCTGACAGCTGTATGTAGGAAATTATATTGCTTTGTGTTTACATAAAGATTTCAATTGGTTAAAGAAAACCCACATTTGTTTAATTCAGACTGTGTGTAAGAACAGGGGTTTTAAAGAGAGGTGGGTGGCCAGGTTTTCCGAACAAGACTATAAGTAGTCCCGACTACAAGAGTGCTCTCGTGTTCAAACCCTCATTGGAGGTTTTTAATGGAATGTCAGCATCCACTGAATTTTTTTATTTGAAAACACATTTGAAGAACTAAAGAATCTCAATGTTTAGCTGAGTTCTGTCCAATACAAAGTTTAGGTAATTATTGTAAATTAAAAAAAAAACTGACGTCTTTATACATTTTACAATATTATTAGCGTTTAAATGGGAAAGAAAAATGTCCAAAGTTAAGACATATGAGAGAACTTATTGAGCTGAAGAGCATGATATGCCTCAGTGTAAAATAAAAGCTCATGCGTAGTTTTCGAGAAAACGGAGACAAACTAATCAATCTGTGAACATAAAAATTGAAAGACTGACGAGAACCATGCCACTTATTGAGGTGAAACTAATATTGAAGAACATTCTCATTAAGATCTTTATTATGGTACTAGCAACGTGATAGTACTTAGTTTGGTTCATGAGATATAAGCTAAAATCTCCACTAATTCTTACATTTAAATTTATGTTTAAGTAAAATAATGTTATTGTCCAAATAAAAGATTTTATGTTAGTCGATAGATCACAGATCTGAAAAAAGATAACATGCTTGAGGATAAATTGTCGTGTAGCTTTCAGGAAAATCGAGAAAAAATAATTTCAATGACGATAGAATATATCTCATTTGTTGCCAATAATAACTGACAATTTTTAATTTGCTGGAAGTTTTTATTTATTTATGGAATTACTATGTAGTAAAATGTATTGTTATGCAGCAAATTGTTGTTTTATCTCCTAACGGTAACACACACACACACATTCTTTATGCGCATACTACTTGTAATGTGTATTCTTTTTATTTCAGTAGCCTGCGCCTCCCCCCTGATGACCTTTCATGTCTCTTAGGGAGAGATCCCCAGTTTGGGAAGCACTGGCCTATTTGGACCTGTTAAAAGACATTGTGATTTATCTTATAAGTACCGAAGCTCAAGCATTCGTTTAAAACATTAAAAGTCCATGCCTATGTCTATGTAGAGCATTTATGAAATGAAATGAAAAAATTCAGTTTTACGTCCTACGTTTATACCAGTTAGGCTAAAAGAAATTGTGATGATTAGAAATGAAGACAACGGTGGATTGAATAAAGTGGGAGGAAATGGAAGAACCTCGAGATAATCCATGCACACGGTGTTTGTCCACAACATAATCCACTTGACACGAACTGGAATAGAACCAGGAACCCTAAGCACCAGAGGTGAACGCTCTACCACTGAGCCACCGTGGCCCTATACTATTTATGTACTGATGTAGGCCTGTAAGTCTTCAGTATGCCTATGTTGTCACTTGGGGTGCCGTCGAAAGATTGTGACACACTAAGGCCACCGTGAAACAGAAAAAGTGTTGGAGCCACTGCTGTTAAACTATTTATCAAATTTCGCCACTGGAAACATGAGAATTGCTACTATAACTTTTTACTATTTATTAATTCTAAATGCAAAACAGCATCTTTAACAACTTGCTTATTGTTAACCTTGGCTGAAATTTGCACAAGATGAGATGTAACTTTCGTAACGATCTTCGAAGCGATAGAAAGCTCTTTCCAAATAAAACACGCATTTCTTTTTTTCAGACATCACTTTTAGGATACGTTTTCGAAACCTAAACTCTTGTGTCGTGTGTCTCCCTAACTTTAGCATTCATACGCATGGGCATGATAGTGTCCAGCAACGAGAAATTTCTTGATAGTGACATTAAAGTCTGCTGTAAGTACTAAAATTATGCTGTTTTCTTCAGAAACTTTTTAAAATTATTTTTACAGAATAGAGTATAATAATAAATAATAAAAACTGTAAAACCGGACGAAAACCCTTAAAGAAAGTCCACTGATTCTTTCGGATATTTTGTGCAGAAGAATATTTTTGCACAAATGATGGAGAAAGATAATTATTTTGCACTCCGCTGTGCTTGAGAAACAAAAGGATTTTGGAAGCAACACTTACCTCGTGGCATTATACAGGGGGCATCCCGACCGTCCACTTGACAACCTTGACAGGAGCAATCACTACGTCCTCCATCACGTGGAATGGAAGCCAACGGCCACAAAAAAATAATTAAACTTCAGAAAAAATGTAAAGGAGACAATAAGAAGGCCGACTCTGCTTGCGGCGATGCCAACTCTTTCTCTCTCTTTTTGTATTCTTTCGTTTCCCGCAGTCTGATCAGTAATCAATCCGTCATTCCACAGCGAGCACAAGAGAACGCGTGCCTCTACCTTAGAAACCGAAAAGCAACCGCCCTTTCAAGAACTACACTGGACGGACTATGAACGGGAGAAGCAGAACACCACGAGGAGCTAGCGCGGATTTCCCTCGATTTGCCCCCGTCCTCCCACCCAATCCAATAACACGAACTGACGTCACTGCAGCAGTGTTGCCAAGTAAGTCCAGTTTATAAAAGAAATTCAACAATGCTGTTGCCCTCCGTCTCCGTTCCTAGATTTGATATAAAAAGGAGGGGAATCATGAAAAATCGCGTTGCGCGGAACAAAATTATATGCCGTCGACAAAGAACTCAGGAAATTGACAACCTTGACTTAAAAAAAAAAAAAAAAGTAATGGATAATTTAAATATATGTTGCCACTCAATTGACAACATTTCGGAATTAATTTTCATTCAGTAAGTACCACCCACAGAGAAGTAAGTTACTCGTGGTACTGAAGACAAAATGCTCGTTCTTTGTAAGATTCTATCTAATTAAATTTCGACAATCACTGGGTGAACTTGGCGATTCTGCATGGGCGCTAATCCTGCGGAGACTGAAGAGGCCCATACCCTCATAGTTTGCTCAGCATTCCCACGGAACCTAAACAACGAAACACACACATACTTGAAACTGACTTTCCCCAAGTTTCATAGAAATCGGCGGCGTTACGGTTGTATATCTCAAGTTGGAAAGATTGCTTATTCAATTCCCGATTTTAGCAATCCTCACTTGTGTTCTTCTAGGATCTTTGATGCTGACAAGTATTGTTTTAAATTTGTGCTATTAAAATTATCAAATACTTTATCAAAATTCATACGAAACATATTGTTCCAATACATGAATAAAATATACAAATTTCAAAGATTACAGTTATAATTGGATAGATACAGATTGCGTTCGTGTCTGGTATTGCATTGGTCTTACAAACTGTTTTATCGACATTAGTAACAATAATAACGGCACTGTAAATGCGGTTTCTTATTTAGAGAGGTCGGACATACGGCTATATTATACGAGATATATTCAAAAATGATCGACCCTTATTTATTTATTTATTTATTTATTTTTTCTGCGTAAAGCAATGAAGCGAGGGAAACTTTCTTCAGTGTAGATGTAGAGGGAACACTCATGCGCAGTCGTAAAAGTGTCAGTCGCTGGCAGTCAGCCAACGAGTGAAGACGTGTAGTGTGTGGTTGTCGGATTTCAGTTTTTTTGTAAAATGACAGAAAAACTTGAGCAGCGATATTGCATCAAATTTTACCAAAACCTGGCGATACCCAAACGGAAACAATTCAATCGGATCGGTACATTCAATTTTCAACGAGTATTTGGGCATGACGAGAATGTCCGCGAAATTTGATTCAGGTTTTCATCGTAAAACACAACATTCTTGCGTGTCGTTAGGCTTCTACTCACCCAACATGGCTCCGTATCACTTTTGGTTATTTTCCAAGCTGAAAATGCCGCTAAAAGGGGCCTGATTTGAGTCGAGAAAAGGTATCATGCAGAATAGGACAGCACGGTTGCTTACCATTCCAAAAACCGCGTTCCAGAACAATGTTGGCAGCGCTTAGAGAGGCATGTGCATTACCAAGGAGACTATTTTGAAGGGGATTAGTGTTTCAGATTTCCAAATCAATAAATAATATTTTTGCAACCAAAAAGGCTCGATACTTTTTGGACACACCTCGTATGTTCAAGAGAAAGATTTCGTGAAGTGAGTATGGCTGTAAAAGAGTGGAGCATCTGCACAATTTTAATTTTCTGTTCTCACTTTTCCTGAATAAGAAGTTTCCATCGATTGGTATCATGAATGCAAATCGGCCATCACAAAGCAAAATAAAACAACAACAAATTATGTGGATTGCCTATTATTGCAGATTGAAAACTGTGTTCGCACAGACCATATTTTATAAAGGCCCTACCAAGTTGCCGAATTGGCTGGAGTACTCCAACATCACCTGCCCTGTTATCTTGGCCACCCAGAAATCCCGATCTTCTTTACGATGAAGTGTCAAAGGACAAGGATACACTAGAAATGACTTCGCTCTGTTCTCTCTTACTTCTAAACTGCTATAAACAAAAGAACTATTTCTATCATTCCGCTATACAAAACGCTTATTGGGTAGTGATGCTTCACTTTCATGCTAACAGAGGGACAAATCGTATAGGAGCTTTTCGACGAATTTGGGTTATGTAGAGAAATGTAGTAGGAAACTAGCATTGCTTTGCACGATTATGGTTTTATTTCTTAAAATGTCCTCAACAGCAAAGGATTACAGTAATGAATATCTTTAGCATAAGTGATTTTCATTAGTATGTAAATTTCTCTCTTCTTTTCGTTTCACCACAGCACTCGCGGAACCAGGAGTTAGTCATCGTCCCAACTTACAAAGGGAAAACGGATCTCCCAAAGTTGGAATGGCGCCACGAGGCGCATGCTTATTCAAAATACTTTTACTACTTCATTAAGTGTACTCGATTGCAATTTTATTACGTAATGTATATCTTATTATTATCTTTTATTATAGTGTCTTAGTTTTGTATGACTGCTTTATAGTAAAATTATACCTCTAGTGGTTAACTATTTTCCGTAAGAATAAACACGTCAATAGCTCAGCAGAAATTCAGTGTTTCAGCTACACGTAAACTTTTCTCAGAAGTTTAGAAGTAACATATGTAATAGTGTATGATGCTGCGAAAGTATCATTTTACACTGTTACACCAGAGACACTCCGTTTCCTGAGACGAAGGACGTGCAGGCTCCGTGCTTACTGTGAAGAATACAAGAACTCACTGGCAGCTAGGGATACAGTGACTTTTGACTTAACATGTATGTACGTATTTCACAATTATTTTTAGAATACTTGGATCGATTATGATGGAACCTTTACAGAAGTGTGCTGAATAATCTACTGTAGACAATATATTGGGCATAATAGTTGTTATGTAGCTTGTCTTACACTGATCTACGATTGAAATTTTGTACTTTATGTTAATGGAGTTGTTTAACGAATAGTTTCCTGAAATATATGCAACTTATAATGCATCTCTCTGTTGTATAACTTCAAGTATGAAAACATTTATTTATTGATTTATGAGACCTGTAGGAAAAGTTTCCGACCATCACCTCCAAATGAAATGAAAAATGAAATGAAATCTTTAAGTTTTACGTCCCACGGTTATGCCGGGTAGGCTAAAGGAGACGGTGATGATGAGAGATGAGTGAAATGGTGGAATGAAGAAAGTGGGAGGAAACGGGAGAACCCCGAAAAAACCCACGAGCACGGTGTTTGTCCACCACAAAGTTCACTTGGCGGGGGCTGGGATCGAACCCGGGACCCCAAGCACCAGAGGTGAACGCTCTACCACTGAGCCACCGCGCCCCCCTAACCATCACCTCGAGAAACTAATACACTCAGCTGGTGTTTTCGTCGACCTAATCTTCTTCAAACTAGTTCCCTCCTGGCGCCGCGGTGGCTCAGTGGTAGAGCGTTCACCTCTGGTGCTTGGGGTTCCGGGTTCATCCCAGCCCCCGCCAAGTGAACTTTGTGGTGGACAAACATCGTGTGCGTGGGTTTTCTCGGGGTTCTCTCGTTTCATTCTACCATTTCATTCATTACTCATCATCACCGTCTCCTTTAGCCTAACCGGCATAACCGTGGGATGTAAAACTCAAATATTTCATTTCATTTCATTTAGTCCCCTCCTGCTTCCACACCCTAAGATTAGTGGACCTTGAACCCCTCATCGGGAAGTCTGTAAAAGCAACGATCGCGTTGCTCTAGATGTCATCTCGAGGGCGAAATATAATTTCTTACTGGACCTTTTCATTTTTCGGAGCAGCCAAAAGTCTCGCGATGTTATACCCGGAAAAGACGAAACTTGACGAATCACTGAAATGTTGTGTGTCGAAAAAGACAATTACATGAGCCACATGAATGGAATCATTATCCAGGTGCAGTCTTCCGAGCTTTGAGTTCCACAGATCTGGTAATTTCGGACAAAATGCGTCACGCAGACAATGACAAATATCTAAAGGGCAGTCTTACGTACCTGTACGTCCTTCCTCTACGTAATAATGCCACAGCAATCACAGAATGCACTCAACATTGGTTTCATTTTGTTACGCACATGGCAAACATTTCTGGGTTTTTGCGAGTCTTCTTAGGCCTTGACCTGAGGCCAGATATATATCCACTGACAATGAGTCAATTCTGACTTCGTTTTTGGAACTTATCCGTACACCCACGTTTTCAACATTTTAGACCCGTGCCGAAACCACACAAAACCACCCAACATAATAATTCCTATACAACACAGACGCATGTGACAGTAATCCCACCTGCAGGCGAAGGGCACCATGGCACCCTCTTTCTCGATGCGCGCGAAGTGTGGCCAACCTGCGCCATGTAATTTTCCGAAAAACCATAGGTCGGAGAATACTTTTCCGACAGGCCTCGCATACATATTTCTGAGCCTTACCGGCATCTATGGCCTTAAGCCCATCACGTATGAGGAATGACGTTCCTCCGGGCGAGCACACTATCCGAGGAAGGGAGGCAGTGGCCTGGGATCGGGAGTCGAACCAGTACTAAAATCAAACATGAAACGTCCTTAATGAATATTTTCGGGCCTATTCATATATATACAGGGTGCGGCACGTAAAACCGACCCGTCGTAATATTCTGGTATATTGTGTTTTTGGCAACACTTAAATAATCTACCTTCCTACCAAGAGATGGCGTGTCGAGGTCGGGTCGACTTACATGACCTGCAGCAGTCACGTGCAGCCGCAGCTAGTGAAACTTGTCGAAACCAGTTCAGAAAAAGGCCTCGTTGTGTTAAGCCGGGTGAGTGTCAGTGTGTGATAATGCCGTATTCGATACCCGAGCGTGTTGCCATTGTTGAAGGGTTCCACTAATGCTCATCATGAGTGACGAGGCGTGGTTCCACCTGTCTGGGTACGTAAATTTCCAAAACAACCGGTATTGGTCGACAGAAAATCCACACGCAATACACCAGGTACCCTTGCATGATGAGAAGATTGGTGTTTGGTGTGCCATTTCCGCCACACGCGTTATTGGGTCCATATTCTTTGAGACGACAGTGAACAGTGACGTGTATATGGGAATCCTGGAGGAGTTTTATACACACTTGACCGAAGAGGAGCGTCAGTTATGTTACTTTCAGCAGGACGGTGCAACATGCCACACATCAGCTGCATCATTGTCCCTTGTGCATGAGATGTTTACACCAGAGAGGACAATCAGCAAAGGCTTGTGGCCTCCTCGGTCACCAGACTTGTACACGTGTGACTTTTACTTATGGGGACTGTTAAAGGGAAGAGTATACGAAACAAATCCACACACAATTGAAGAACTCAAGACCAGGATCCAGGATGTAACGAATAGCATTACAACACAAGAACTGGCAAGGGTATATATGAATCTCCTCAATCGTGCTCACATGTGTGTTGAAGTGGGCGGAGGACACTTTCAGCACCTGCTGTGAAGGTGAGTAGTCATATTCAATACATTACATTTCATTTTATGTGTTCACTTTACGGGCCGGTTTTACGTGCCGCACCCTGTATATATATATATATATATATATATATATATATATATATATATATATATATATATATATATATATATATATATATATATATATATATATATATATATATATAGGGTGGGCCATTTTAATTAATCCACGGAAATATCTGAAAAATGATAAAACATAGAAGAAATGTTTCAAGTACACGTTATATATTGCTAAGGGGGAAAACCAATTCCGCCAAAAGTACCCCTCTCCGCCCCCCCTAAATGGGGATAACGGGGGATAACTTTGAAATGTCAAATGGGAACATGGGTCGAGTAATACCTCGTTCGAAAGGTCTTGGAAAACTAAGTAACGCTGTACCAAAAGATGTTCCATATTGTGCACCGGTTTCAAAATGGCCGCCATAATATGGTTCGGAAACTCCAGTACCCGTAGTGTGAAAACCATGGAAGGTAAATGAATGGAACAAAATTGAAATACGTAAATATCATAGGGCATATCGAATGGTGTGGTCCCTGTGATCCCAGTGGCCTCCCTAAAGGGGTCTTGGGGGTTAACTTCAAAATTTCAAATAGTAACATGAGTCGAGTGGTACCTCGTTCGATAAATCTTGCAAAATCTAACATATTGCAGGAGAAAACGATTGATGTGAAATGGCAGTGTTTTCAAAAGGTCGCCGAAACATAGTATCCGTGTCAGAGAAAAGGTTTAGTACTCGTAGTATGAAAGCGATTGGAGATAAATCAACAAAAGAAAAACTGGAGTAGCTAACTGACGTAAGGCACATCGAGAGGTGTTGTCGGGGTGACTCCAAGGGCCAACTGAAAGGTATCCGGGGCCAACTTGAAAATTTCAAATAGCAGCTTGAAGCGAGTAACACCACGTTACATAGACAAATTAATATCAAACAGCTTCTGTAAGAAAATTTTCGACATGAGACACCGTTTTCAAAATGATCGCAAAGACATGGTGACTGTGTCTAAGAAAACGTCTAGTGCCCATAGTATGAATACGGTTAGACATAAATGAAAATAACGAAAATTAAATAGGAAAACCACGGAGGCGTTCCAAGGCTCGAGAATAATACAACAGAGATAAAAATATTAGAGTAAAATTGCCATAATGTATAGAGAAAAATCCAAGTCCTGCAAAATAATCTGAATTAGTCCCAGAAGCGACACTCCTATTAGCGACAGGAACTGTTATCTGTCCTATGAGCGACCGATTCATTTACATTGAGATGATGGGAGATGATATGATTCCATCTCGTAAAATATGTTTGCCTCTGGCGTTATTAGCACCCGAACAACCTTGGTATGAAATATGTACGTGCCAGTGATACTGTTTGTCAAATATATTTTTCCTCTACTGTGAGTGTAAATAAAACTTATTTTAATTTTGAGTTAGATTTGACATAAAACATATCAAATAACGTAACGAGACAACAGAGATATTTCTATGAAAAATATATTCCTAAAAGTAAAACAATCCAAAAGGTAAACAAACTCTTTAAACTACCTCCCCCTATTGTAAGGTATTAAAACGCAAACTAACTGCTTAATTTGCCTTCCTCCCTTGTTTTGACTTATACATAAAAGTTTGTCGTGAAGCAATCTGAAATAATCCCTTATAACCAGACGAACTGTAAAGTCCTGCGAGAGATTTGTAACTTGTGTAATAATTTCTTCGAATACACTGTGTTTTTAGATTTCTTTGATATCCTCAAATGGTGAACACCTTTTTTCCATGGGCACCCGCTGGGAAGGCAGGGGTCGCCTTCTTGGCTTTCAAAAATGTATACGTAATACAGTAAACCACTTATATTAAATACCAAATATATCAGACGTGATACAGCAACCATGGAGATGCCCTTCCCTAGAAAATTTTCTTCGGGCGCCCCTACCTCTTTCTAATTTCTTTCTTATGCCATAATCATATTCAATCTAAACTTATGCTCTGTATCACTTTAACATGAAATTTTTAGTTATATTAGAAACATAGACAAAGACGGAGTTATTTTAAATATTTAGTTAGTTTCCCTTGATATAGTCAGTGTATTCATAGAAATTAATTAAAAAATATAATATTAGGAAAAACGTATAAAAGATTGTTAATATAATGAGAGCATTCTAACATATTAAATTCAGGTAGAGCGAAATTTTTCATAGTACATTTTGTTAGGTTCTAAATCACATTAGCATAAAACAAGTTAAAGAAGAGAGAGCCTTATCTTCTTCCATTATCTTAGTATGAACGAATCGGTGACTCATAGCGCAGTTAATAGATCGAATCGGTCGCTCATAGGACAGTTAACAGTTCCTGTCGCTAATAGGACTGTCGCAAGTGGGAAGACACCAATAATCTCTCCCTGCGCTCTGTATGTGAGTGGGGTGGAAAGTAAAGTGAAAGTTCAAACGAGAACTCTACTTTAATTCGTAAATTAAGGCTAACCTTACAAATAGGTATGATGTGGTTGAAACATTTGTTTGTAAGGATGACGCTGTAGTGACTAAAAAAGAGAAACTTTTATGCAATGCGTGCTGGTTATTCAGAAAGCATTTCGGGGATATACGTACACACCGTTTCGTCCCTCAAGCTCACAATATGACATGAATGCTAATAGTTAATCAAAATGTAACTGTGGCCATCCGCGTTAACTTAGTGCACCAATTCTCTATGCATGAAGTCTGCCTTCCAAACAGCATTGGGTAGGTCAAGCGTACGCACGAACCGTGTCCGGTCGGACATTGAAATTTTGAAGTTAGCCAACAAGATCCCTTCAGGGAGGCCACTGGGATCACAGGGATTACATCATTCGATATGCCCTATGATATTTACGTATTTCAATTTTGTTCCGTTCATTTACCTTCCATGGTTTTCATACTACGGGTACTGGAGTTTCCGAACCATATCATGGTTGCCATTTTAAAACTGCTGCACAATATGAAACATCTTTTGATACAGTGTTACTTAGTTTTCCAAGACCTTTCGAACGAGGTATTACTCGACCCATGTTCCCATTTGACATTTCAAAGTTACCCCCCGTTACCCTCATTTACGGGGGGCGGGGAGGGGTACTTTTGGCGGAATTGGTTTTCCCCCTTAGCAATATATAACGTGTACTTCAAAAATTTCTTCTATGTTCTATCATTTTTCAGATATTTCCGTGGATTAATTAAAATGGCCCACCCTGTATATATATATATATATATATATATATATATATATATATATATTAATGCAAAAAAGAAAAATAATTTACTCATAAATACGAAGAATCTTCAAAAAGAAATAAATACAAACATTAAAAAAGACAGACCTTTCTTATATATATATTATGCATAATATATTTAAATAGAAATTGGAGTCACAACTAGTTTCCAACTTTGAAGTTAGTGGAGCTACATTGAAATGAAATGAAATTTTTGAGTTTTACGTCCCATGTTTATGCCGGTTAGGCTAAAGGAGACGGTGATGATGAGTAATGAATGAAATGGTGGAATGAAGAAAGTAGGAGGAAACGGTAGAACCCGGAGAAAACCCACCCACACGGTGCCTGTCCACCACAAAGTTCACTTGGCGGGAGAAGGGTTTGAACCTGGGACCCCAAGCACCAGAGGTGAACGCTCTACCACTCAGCCACCGCGGCTCCTGGAGCTACATTGAGTAAGCAACAGGGTGGATTGATTTAAATCAGTCGGATTTAAACCACGATTTATATAAAGATTTAAATCACTTGATTTTTTAAATAAAAATCGTTGAATTAAATAAAATTTCGAAATAAATTAATTTGAAGTGAAAATAAGTAAAATTCCTTTTTTGTTCTGTTATTTCGATTGTGGAAGATATAATACAATGAGACGCAAATGTACAGTATGTATAGCATATTATGAAAACGAGTGTTGGATGGGTATCGAAGCAATCCTGCTTTCTTGTCTTCATAACATAGGGTTTGTAAATCGTAAACTATTCCACCGGGGACATCACAATCGACATTTGGGACGAAAATTATTTTGTGTACAGGTCTGTTTATTCCCAGATAATAGAAGCGTGTTTAGGGAGATCCGATCCCTTCTCCGAAACTTTTCTTTTTATTTTATAACTTTCGGCGAAATTTATGTATTTTATATATATTTCGTGCCGCAAGCTGGTTCCATTTTTTTTTTAAATGTGATCCTGCCACACATCAGTAACTTTTGTGAAAAAAGTGTCATGTCGATAAACCTTGCTGTATTTTTTCTTTAATGTTTAATAAACATTGGGATTAAAATAGGATAATGACTGCGGATTAATTCAAACTTCAACCCCAATACTTTCACTTAAATGGATTAACTAAAATTTAATACTAATTCCTAATGTTTTTTCTTCAGTTTGCGACTTGGGGGCCGCGGTGGCTCAGTGGTAGAGCGTTCACCTCTGGTGCTTGGGGTCCCGGGTTCGATCCCAGCCCCCGCCAAGTGAACTTTGTGGTGGACAAACACCGTGTGCGTGGGTTTTCTCGGGGTTCTCCCGTTTCCTCCCACTTTCTTCATTCCACCATTTCATTCATCACTCATCATCACCGTCTCCTTTAGCCTAACCGGCATAACCGTGGGACGTAAAACTCAAAGATTTTTTTCAGTTTGCGACTTGTATTATTAGAAAAATCGATTTAAATTTTAAAAATCAACAAAAATGATTATTTTTTTTAAAAAAAAAAAAGATTTGTTTCCACCCTGGTAAGCAACGAGATGAACTCAGAGTCGAATTAATACTGGATTCATTTTCAACCGAATTCAAAGTTTAAAGCGTAAGTGGTTGACCCATACATACATTCACCACAGCCATGAGCAAAACTATCATTTTCTTTTTAGTAAAGTTACTACTAATGACGATTACTAAACAAAAGGGACACAATAAAATCTTTTTAGCAAACCAAAAAGTACAAGATTTTTATTTCAGGAGAAACAACAATGCTTCTTTTCTACTCCACCTCTTATACGCAGCAGGGGAAGTTCGTTTGTTCACTTAAGTTTAGCGCCCCTTATCAGCAACGTAACTAGATGAGACGTAGCCTATATAGTTTAAGATGGAATCCGAATAACCATAATGCGTTCAGTGGTCTCCCATCATAAATAGAACCGGGGACCTCGTGTACCAACGACGCGCGCTAGCCACTAGACTAGCGAGGAATCCTAGCAAGGGAGATGTGACAAAAATAAAGGAAACTACAGTTTGAAATTTTTTCGTACGTAGAAAAGCTGGAAGCTCGAGTAGGACATTTAAGAGAACTTGGACATTAAAAAAAGAAAGAAAAAGAGGCAGATGATGTAATTGCTTGGTTTTTCGCCCCTTATTTAAAGTTCTATTTTATAGGTTACTTACTTAAATGTAATGAATATAATGTTATGTTCATTTGGTGGACATGTTCTTTACTTCATTAGGATTACCCAAATAGGAATTATAAGATTATGTTAGTTCGTATGCACCTACGTACGCCCGTTACTTCACACGATAACTCGAACGTAAGCTTTTTTTATTTTTTTAAAGTAGATAGCTATAGAGATTATCTTGTCTGAATTCACTGATGGAGACAACCATGTAACAATTTTACAGATAGTGCTATCTATCCATATTTAATTTGTTATTACTGAAAACAAAAGCGTATAATTAGGATTACTATATTCTGAAATGCCAAAATGCGGACATCAACATTAACTTTCAACACAGCAATGCTATCCCTACTTCCAAGTTTGATTTTAAAATATTATGAAAAATATACTGAAATATATTAAAAATGTTTAAACAAGCATACTTATACTGCATATCTTTACATGTGGAATGTTTGAAATTAATCGACAATTCACTTGAGCTAAGAAAATGCGGACACATGAAGGATTTTCGGAAAATCCGCATACATGCTAACATATGGTAATCCTGTGTATAATTTTAGAATGCTAGAAGTTATATACAAGAGTATTAAAATAACACAGTCAAATGGTAACCTCAGGGAATCGTTTTAACACCACCACTTTCTATTATTTTTACTGTGTAATAAGAAGAGTATAATTGGCCATCAAGATTGTAGGTCTATCTGAATTAAGGCTTGGCTCTTAACTTTGAAAGTATTTCTTTAACCTTTTGGTTACCAAACTCATTCTGCAACGTAAGGTAGTTGGTAACATGGTCGATTTTAAGAAAAATGTGAATTTCATAGTTACTTTTCAATGTTCGTAGCTCTGGCCCTAGTACACCTAGACACGTGAAACAAGAAGTACGATACGCAGAATAGAACTAAAATTTAGAAAACGTATTATTTATTATGGACATTCCGCGAACCGGGTGGGGCCATGGCCTCCAATTATGGTTCCTAGTTTGTTCTGGATCGCACTACGTTATAAATTGGGAATAATTGATTTAACAGATTTAAGTTGTAAAACCTTATAAATGAACTACTGATCCTTACCAAAACTTTTTGTATAACAGAAATTTGTGCTTTAAGAAAAGACCTGGATTTTCTTCTTCTTCTAAATAGCTAGGGTTGGCTCAGACCTGGAACTACCTGTTCGTTAATTTAACCTGTAAAGGTTAGCATTTCTGACGCCAGTACTATATGGTTCCTTTCTAGATGTGTGATATTTTAAAAGTCTTTCTTGTTATTCACTAAATGGGATCATCGCGAAAACTCGTTCAGTTTATTCCTTACGCTTTTAATCGAACACTAAAAGCAAATAAAACATTTGATTTCCTATACAAAAAAAGTATTAATGGTTCAACAGGTTTTGGAATTTGAATGATTACCACATGGATTAGAACATCTAATGCAACACAAGTATAAACAAGGACCCTAGCGGGGTATCAGGCATAATCCAAAGGAGATTATCCCAAAATTTTCCGCGCTGGCTGCTGAAATGGTGTAAATATCGCACCCGGTATTGATGTCAGATTAAGTAGGTTCTTTTGTGAGGAGGGCTTCGAGCGTTAAAGCAGTGCTTATCTTTTTTTCTATTTTTATTTTGTTTCTTTATAAAAGAGAAGAAAACGAAAGGTTCCTCCAAGAGGCTTTCTGCACTTGTCTGAACGGAGATGAGATGAGGGCCCGCGTGTGAGGGGTTATTCTATCGATCCTCTTAAACCAGCGGAGGAGGAAAGAGGTGTAGTTGTAGTCGTATGGTAAGGGAGCAAATAAGAGCGAAAAGACAGGGGGAGGGGGAGGAAATTATGGAACCGAGGGTGAGACGGAAAACTTCTTCATTGATCAAGCGGAGGAAGGCTTGGAAAACCGCTGAACTGGCGGGACGTGACTTTGGTCTGATTCTTGATATTACACCAACACGTGTTTCACGAAAGCAGGATTCAACAGAGGAAAATCTCCTCGTTGTCATCTGGAGTCAGTCGCCAACCACGGTGCTCTTCTCTCTCATCTCTCGCCCAACACATACTCTAAATATGGGCTGTGCAACCACTGCTGCTGTTCTTTCCTTTTCGGCAAGAAGGCTTCACAAGTCCTTTTGCTATCTCAGCATCCTTAACAACAATTCGTCCTCGCATTGATGTATATCTTGAGTGTGTCTTCTATCCTTTCTCTCCATACATAATATATTACAAAAAATGTTAAAAAAGTTTTCGGTAGTAAACTAAATCCCTTCACTAAACGTGCACACACAAAACATGTCTTAATTCTACAATATCATGAGAATTTAACGCACACACACACACAACGAGTCCAAAATTGATGCATATACCAATCGATAAACATCATTCAGATAAAGAAAATGATATAGATAAAGGATATACCCTCATCCGTAGTCTTCAAGAAATCAAGAAAACCATTTTTAGCTGTAATTTTATTATATTAATAATCAATTTTCATATGAAGTTTTCGACTGTATATACGTATTAAAATGCTGCCTTTATATGTTTGTGGCTAATTCCTACTGACTATGAGATCTCGGAAGCAACAAGCTCTTGAAACATTCCGTTTTCGTTAATAGATTCCGTATTTTGTGTAGATTTTACAGTTCTCGTTGAAAGTAAAAAAGATTGTATTTTTCTATTCAATGTTTTAAGTGTCGTTTTGAGCCCATAAGGTTAATATTGTGGCTAGGATGTTGCTAAAGTTGATATCCTTGTTTAGCAGCCAGTAAAACAGCTTATTGCAGGCGCTTTGCTTTAAGTTGAATGGCAAAATCTATTGCATGCTGGTAACTTCAAAGGTCTGTAAAGCCGCAATGAGGCGTGCTCGGATATGGATATATCTTCTCGAAGTTTCCCACAAACAAACTCAATATCTAGCCTATATATCAAAATGCTATGTTTATATCTATATGTTTGTCTGTATCAATTCACTCCTTTTGTGAGTCCTCCCGTCTTTCACTTGTGTCTGTAAAAAGACACATACAGATATACTGATGAAGTGGAAGCTAGATTCGTGCTCATAATCAGAGGTGGACTGGGCCGCCCGGATACCCGGAAATTTCCAGGTGGGCCCTGTTCTCTGCAAAATCACTTAAGATATTGCTCGATTAGTTATAACTATTTCAAAACTCCGTTCTCGTTCACAGTAACCAGTGGTGTAACTAACGGGTCCGCAGTGCTAGCGAAGGGAGGGCACTAGTGAAAGGGAGCCCTGCCCAACCCGTAACCTCGTTTGTCGAAAAATTAATAAGACAGTAAAAAATCTCAAAAATACATGTAAGTATGATTGTGGCCATTGAAAAGGAAGTTCTGCAAAAAATCTCGAATTATGAAATTATCAGATGAAATTGGGAAATCTTCTTCTGTCTTTAGAAAAGTGCTGCTGTTAAAGTTGGTTTGATAAATGAACTTCATTAGTCACGCATTTTATAAGAAACGCATCGAAGACATGACTGACAAATGCACTATCACCTCTATGTAGTCAATAAGTATGCGAATTTTTACATCAAAAGTTCGTGCTGTTCGTTCCGTTTTTCTTTCTAAAGTTTGAGAGGGCGAGTCCTAACTGCCGTTAGTAGAAAAAATTTGGCTGTAATGCTAATATATGGTAGTAATGTTCCAATTTAATTAGGGTTTAAGAAGTCAACAAGAAGTTATTTACCAAACTCAGCGTGCTTTATCAAAAATGTTTTAAAACCTTTCTCTAAACTTTCTGTGTTTTCAAAATGTTACTTTCTTGTTTCTCACGTCCATGATTAGATGGTTACTCAATGTTCTTCATTATATATTACGTAAACAAATCTACAAAGATAGACTATTATTTTACGCGGAAAATTAAGTTTATTATAATTTATTCACTCATTTGCATGTACCATTCATGAAAATTAAATTCCTCATAATTTTGAAGATGGAATCGTATCATATTCAGATTTCTTTCAATATGAACAGTCGCTGCTTTGAAGGGACATGTACAATTCATTGCAAAGATTCTCAGATTGTAGAAAATAAAGAAAGCGAAATAATACTTGGCTATGGATAGGCATACACAATTTTACATTTCGTGGGGGCCGGGGTTTAGCTATCCAAATCTCCAGCTAAGGGTTCATTTCTAAAATGGCAGTCCTGACTTCAGATCAACTCGATATTCATTAAGGCCCTTAAGCATCATTCTCCGGGTGGACTCTTTTTACTCCCAGTCCGCCTCTGCTCATAACAAAATTATGTGCTGTATAGACAGCACAGGTTCAGTAAACTTTAATTTGCTTCCATTGCTTCAGCTTCATTAACATATCTGTCGTTTACATTGAACGATTATGCCAGTTTTACCACGAAAAATTTAAGAGACGAGGAATATAATGAAAAATGTTTAGGGTCCATGTTGAACTGAAGCTCCTGCTCCCTCCTGAGAGATTTCTGTGGAGCGTAGTTTTGTATGGATCAGAAACTTGGCCACTTTGAAAGTGAGAAAGAAGGAACTCGAAAGTAATTCAAAGTGTGATGTATAAGAAACAGCGGCGCACCCATAGGGAGGAGGTCCACCGGGTTCGCCCCCCTCCCAAAAAAACTTCGTAAGTCATCATACATTTGTATATTTTCTCAATAAAGCTACACTTTTTTTTATGTGCAGAGTAATACCCGCTCAATACTACATAGATATAGTCGCTTGTGGCATTGGAGCCCCCTTCCATAAAGCTTGGACCCTTCCAACAAAAATTTCTGGGTGTGCGCCTGGTAAGAAGGTTGCATCATAGGCAATAAGCAGTAACAAAGACATACTAAAAACAAACGACAAGCAATGCATTGTGATCACGTACAGAAAAGAATCATTGGGTATCTAATACGCCATTTAGAAAGACTTAACTCTACTGAATGAAAACTCGGAAGAAAGGCATAAGAAGACATGCATCGACAATATCAAGTAGGGATGTCTACGAGATAAGGATTGAGGTTGTCTCGTCTGGAAAAGGTGATGCCTCATCTCGTCTCATGGGCATCGCCTATTCCAAGAGAGGATGAGAGAGAGAAAATCAACATGACAAATAACCAGATATAAAGAGAGTATTTGATCCTTACATATTCCCTATCAACTTGTGGCTAATGCCCACTCCTTTTTTTTTTTTTTTTTTTTTTAGCTCATTGATTTACACCAGAAACTATTTTTTCTATCTTCTTTGAAATTAACTGGCATTTAATGGTTTGATTTTACTAGTTTCTTCTTCAAAGCTATTTAAATGTCCTTCACTTCGTGAAAATTAGATTCTGTGTAATGCAATTTTTAATATTTAATAATAAAATCTAATTTAACTAATATTAAATTTCTACATGTATAATCCAATTTCACTTTCAAAAATGAAATCTTCCAGTTTAACGTTTCACAATTATCTCTTTAGGCTAAGGGAGATAGATGATTAAGGCAAGTGAACGATGATGGAAGAATTAGTGGAATGAGAATGTAGAAGGAAACGGGAGTACCCGAGGAAATCCACGACCGGCTGGGGATGAAAAACGAGACCCCACACACTAGATAAGCTCTCTACCACTGAGCCACTATGCTTCTCCCCCCCCCCCCAATTTCACATTGAAAAAACAAAGAGTCAACTAATTCCAATTGAATAAGAAATCAGTAATAAACTTTCAGTTAATTAAGAAGATATCAGAAAAATAATTCCCTATACAAATCAAAGATACCGTTGATAATTAACATCGTTATGCGGAAAATGATTAAGAAGCCATTGGTGTAAGAGAAAATTTTCCTCACATTTTCTTTCTATATTGTTAACTTGCATATTTACCAAACCCTGTAGATATATTATTCGCGCCACAATAATACAACTGAATATCCTAAACTATGCTCTTAAGAGGTACGCGTTAAATTTCTTTTTTCAAGACAAGTGGTTGTACGAGTATAAGACGAAAATCTATTGTTTAAAGTAGGATCCGAACTACTATTTAGGCATGTACCCCTACCGGAAAACCAACTCAAGACCACGTACACAGAAAGCATGGATGTTAACCACTCAGTCATGTGGACGCACCAGGAATTAAAACAATAAAAAATAGTCGTATACGACAATCTAGTTTCTCCAACTTGCAGAAATCAGTAAAAACGTTGAAAGTAATACTTCACGGGTGATAATGTAAATTCTTGACTTCTTGGAACATCTAATCAGGATCGGGTGACGTTGTTACTTCATGCAAAATAGTGCCCGAATTACCTTGTTCCCCTTCTTCCTTCTCTCTTGTTTTCTTTTATCATTCTGCATTTCACTTGCTACTAATTTCGTTTACGTTTCACTCAGTTGACACACGTTATCCTTAACTAACTGGAAGAACCTATAACTTTTGCAATGTATCCTGATAAAATATATAAGAGCCAAAGCGAAATATGTATCTCAGCTATTACTAACAATACTATTGAAAGCAAGTTCAATTCTAGATGCATAATTTATGTAAATATAAAATATAATCCTAGCGTTATAGTTTACAAAAGGTTACGACATGGCCAGATAGTACTCTTTCCACCTGAAGAAGGGGGATAAGGGAATCGATTGCCACTTATTAATTCAAAATTCTCCCCAATTGTCGCATGACGCTGAAGCAATGCCGAAAAATCGGTGCTCTATTGGAATGGAATATGGGAGCACATAATACCTTTTGTGTACGTGGAAGCGCCCATGGAAATCAAAACGAATTAAAATTGTGCATTTCGTACTACGCTTCAAATTTTATGAATTTGATTTAGTATGGGCACAATGGTTTTAGCCGCTGCCACAAATTGAGAACTTAAGTCCAAAGATATATAGTCAAATGGAAAAGAGTTACCTTGAAGCAGACATCAGCAAAACTTACGGACGAGGAGAGGTTAAGGTAAAGGAACGCAGGTTATATATGTATTATTGTGTAAACGTATGAAAACTTACTATATTACGCGGCAGCCGGAATTGACTTTTTACCTGAACAAATAAGCTTAGGACATACTCCTGCCAAACCTCACAAATATGTAACTACAACGTGTGAATCGAATCGGATACCCGCTAGAACACCGTTCACAATGTCACTGTAAGCGGATGGATTGGTTGGCATGAGAGCAGCCCTCAAGATTAAATTTGTTACTGCACGGTAACTTCAAACAATTTATTCTAAATTATTATCAATAAATCTCGATCCAATGATGTAGTTTATAATATGCAAATGTTTTGTGGCGAATTTTCCTGGTAGAATTTCTATGCTCAATTTGTCTTCTTACATTAAAAAAAAAAAAAAGTAAGAATTCTATATAAATTATTATACTAGGCAACATGTGTTCTAATTCTTGAACGTGAAAAACGTATATCTAATTTGGTCCCTCCTCAGACAATGCTGACTTAAAATATTCAATGTTATGGAACAAAAAAGGCCCAGCCAAGGATAGCCTTTGTTTTATTCGGTATTTGTAGTTTGTATATCTACTTAATTTACAATAATCAAAGGAGACAAGGAAAAGCCTGCATCTAAATTCAGCCAAACACACACATGCTTGAAAGTAATTTCTTACTATTGTTCAAATACTCGTATGTTAAGTTATATAGCTTTGGACTTTTCAGAACTTGGTGATTACATAAAGTAAATCGTAATCTCAGTTTCTTTTTTATTATTTGTAGTATTATTTCAAGTTTACTCCTTTCTGAAATTTAGGAACACATACAAACGTATAATTTATTTTCTTTCTCTCTCCCTTTCTCGGACTCCTTGTGTCTGTGGTCAATTTTTGTCGGAAAACCGGAAACTTGTTCGTTGCGTTCCCTTCTGTTTGCAAAAGGAGTCGAGGTTTCAGAGTGCAAATTAGTAAGTCTTATATAACGAGAAGAACCTCGCGTGTATATATACGAATATATATGAAACGAAGCATAGTCTTGCTCTGCAACTCTCAAACAGAAGCAAAGTTAAGTCGGTGGGTGCCATTGATTACAGGCGAACTGTGTGCGACCATTTGCTGAAGAAGAGGTGTCTCTCCGCTCTCTCCGGATTAGAGGGAATCTGTACTTCCAACTTCTCGCTTGCTCTAGACACTAATTTACATACGCACGGTCATTTGATTTCAAGAGGAGAAACGTAGAAGTATACCTACGACGAAGTAGGTAGGGTGCTTTTTTTTTTTTCCTTCCTTGCTTTTTCTATTTCGTTTCGAGCGAAAGGAAACGAAGCGTGGAGTAATCGGAGCGAAATAGAACTAAGACTAACTCTGGGTGGGTAACAGTTAGTTTTATTTTCTGACTTTATTTTTCATTCCAATCTCTCAAGGGAAGGATCTTCTTTAGAAAAAGAAAAAGAAAAAAACTGAACCGTCCCGCTGTGTCTGCAGGGAAGCTACTACACAGAGAATCCGAAAGAGGTGGAGAATACCGTTTCCGTGGCTCTCTCAGGTACATCAAGGAACATCTCTCTGAGAAAAGGGCGCACTGATTACGAGTAAAATTACACTGTTCTCAAATTAAAAGTGATAACCCACACAAGTAGCGTCTTCCGTTCTCTCCCCACTTTTTTCTCTCTCTCTACCTGGCGTTGTGTGTGCAAAGAATGAGTCATTCCCTTCATTTAATGATACTTTTAACTGAACATTTAACTAAGATATAATGGAGTAATTTTCTTTCCTTTTTTACTTATTTTTTTATTTCTATTTTCTTAATATGCTCTTTAACACTGGAGTAAATTTTCTTCTTTCTTCTCTATTCAAAGTAAACGATTCAAATATGAATGAAAGACCATGAAAATTCTACAATTTCAAGCTTTATTTAATTTCTTATCTGTAAATAAACTGGACAGTTAATAGCTTGTTTAGAGTTTAATGTTCCATTTCTAGATAAGCGACACTATGGCATGTGAAATGCAGCTTAACGTGGATTAGAATCTCATTACTTATAACCGAAAATTGAAGATAAGATGTTGTCGATTTCTTGAGAGTATTACTATGCTAGTAGCTTTTGGAGTTGCTGTTACCACATGACTTGGCGGGACAGCCACCAACAGCTACTTCTTCTGTTTGGTATTTGTTATGAGTGTGAGGTTGCCCCTAAACTATCAGGAAGTTGTGCGTTCATACATAAAGGCTATATGCAGTCAATAGTTCAAAGTAATAAATACTAACATTGAATTTACTATTCTTAAGTACACAAGGTGTTTTATCCTACCGAACTTGAAAGCATCAGGAATTCCAAACGGGAATTGTACGAAACTTGAGATAAGTGGTAAAACCTTTCTACAAACTGTAAATGTTGAACAATGATGTATATCTGTACAACACTAAATCTCAATCTGTACTCGAACAACGTTGCAAATACTCTTGTAGGTGTGCTCTTTTCAAGTATTCTGTTATCAACTCGTTTTACAAGATATTTCACGTTAAATTTTCCACCCGAAATCCAGTATACTTGAAAATCCTGCGGATTTTTTAAATACCCTATATATATATATATAATGTATATAGAACAGCTGCCTTACTCTGGACAAAATTTTACTCGAAGAGTTGCCTGACTGACATGGAGAAACACATGATTTTGCTTACTGGTACGCCCAATTGCCTACCTGCTAAGATTAATAACTGAAGTAATGTCACTATTTATCGTTTTCTTTCGTTCCCATTCTTCGCGTTTGTTATGTTGAAATCATACGGGAAAAAGAAAGTTGCTATGTACTTGTATAGTTTCGTGACAGTAGTTTCACATAGAATAATGTTTATTTCTGATATTTTAGAGATTATTATTTTTGATACCAAGACAATTACTTTTGATGCTAAGACTAGGGATGGCCAGAACCGGTTCTTGGTGGAACCGGTTTTCGGGTCTGAACGGATCCGGTTCTAGAAGATCCGGTTCCGGAACCGGTTTTTCGGATCCAGGTCTGGAACCGGTTCTTCGGATCCAGGTCTAGAACCGGTTCTTCGGATCCAGGTCTGGAACCGGTTCCGCTGGAACCGAAACTTTGTTACCATCCCTACCTAAACGCGAGCTGCTGGCAAGCTGTTAACAGTATGCTAGATGAAATGGTGGAAGCGACAGGCAGGCTCCCAGACGGCGGCAGCTTGTTTCGTTTGGCTAAATAAACTGGGTAACTGGCAAATTCATTGGCTAAACAGGCAAACTGGCCAACTCATTTGGCTAAACACCCACTGGTGGACCAAATTTTTTTCTGGGGGCACAAGCGGGTCTGGGCGGGGAAGGCACAAGCGCATGGTCCTCTTTGCATTATTTTTGAAGGTGAACTTTGTGCCTCCTTTACGGGTCTTTGGAGGCTTTCGGATCCAGGTCTGGAACCGGTCCCTAAGATCCGGTTCTGGAACCGGGTTTTCAGATCCAGATCTGGAACCGGTTCCTAAGATCCGGTTCTGGAACCGGGTTTTCAGATCCAGATCTGGAACCGGTTCTTAAGATCCGGTTCTGGAACCGGGTTTTCGGATCCAGGTCTGGAACCGGTTCCTAAGATCCGGTTCTGGAACCGGGTTTTCGGATCCAGGTCCGGAACCGGTTCCAGAGCCGGTTCTGAAAACCGGATCCGGAACTTTGTGGCCATCCCTAGCTAAGACAAGAGTCAAAAGGGAAGCCTACATTAAATTACTCTGGTGATGAGCGAAAGGCAATACATGATTACTATAAATGGTTCATCGGGTTTGAAAAGGTTGTATTAAAAATGTATAACATACACAATAACGAATAATACATGAAAATATACAGAAGCTGTCCACGTTTCAGATATATTGTTACAAATGTTTGATGTGGCTTCTTTTTGTCACATGACACACATCTATGTTGTAGTATAGTTAGCCTCACACGTGCTTTAGCACATCCTTACTAATGGTCATGAATGTAACTGTCTCACCAAAAGTTGTTGGTAGTGGAGGCCCATACAATGTGTCTTTCACAAGGCCTCAAAGGAAAACAAATCATACAATTTTCAAATCGGAAGATCTAGGAGGCCATGGGAAAAGTGCTAAGTTATCTTCAGCAAATCGCCCAATCTAATGGCGTGGGAATTCTTCGCTCAGATAGCATATAGATGTGCGTCATGTGACGAATGGAAGCTACATCGAAAGTTTGTAATAGTATGTCCGAAACTCGGATAACTTCTATATATTTTCATGTATCATTCACTCGTCATTGTATGTTATTTGTACATTTTTAATGCAACCCATTCAAACCCGATGTGTAATTTACTATTACCCTGTAAATTAACTCATGTTTATGAATTTTCTGCTGAGGATGAATGCAAACTAGGTACACCTACTTGCAGCGATATTTTCATTCGACTACTGCTTACTGTTGTAGCTTTAACACCTTAAGTATTTAAGGAAAAAAAAATATTTTGGGGGTCTTTGAATAAAGATCCCAAGAAAGAGACTCATAAAGTGTTTCACGTGGAATATTGTCCTATGGCAAAGAAACATGAACATTACGCAAAAGCAATGTGGTGAAGAATGGAGAAAAGCCGAGTTGAACGGAAAACGAAAGAAAAGAACAATTTTAGATGTATTAAAAATAAGAAGAAAAACTTAGTGGGATATTAGCTGTGAAGAAACTGTATCATGAGGGACGTGTTAGAAGATACGGTGGAAAAGAAAAATGGAGAAAGAGGTTGCAGTTGATGGACGGTATTAAATAAAATTATTACGTAAAGACAAAAGTTAGCTGAAGACCATCGTGTATGGAAACTTCTCACTTTGCGGCAAGTGGCCTGCCAATAATGTCAGAATACTTAGAATGTGATCTAGAACTAAAATTCCAGATATACTGACTATGTAAGTCAAAATTTATTTTTATACTATTTCGGGTTATGAATTTTCTCTACAAACGTTCTGATCACTTACAGAATATTGGATTATACATAAGCCGCTATACGTGAAATAAACTTGGTTGCATGCCTAGCATTTGTTTAGAGAAATCCGAAATAATACGCATTATGGGGATGTGTGAGGGAAAGAAACTCTGTAGCCACTGCAAAACTTAGATAAAAAATGTTAACACTAAAGCAATTAAAAGTGTGTAATGAAATTAACCAGAATTCTCTTCAGAATACAATTTGCTTACGGCTATTAAACCGGCGTGACAATAGCAGTATATAATTTGCACCCGTCTTTGTAGGCAATATTTCGTCGTTTGTTTCCCCGTATTTCTTCACCGAACGCATCATTCGTTCGCGTTTCGTCTGCTTGATCGCTCGAAATTTCCAATTCCCAGAGTCTCCCAGTTAAGTAGCAGCATCTCACCGACCGTCTGCTGTACCGTGTGAATAAAAGAGAGGGGGAAGACACAGAATGAAGATCGCTGGACAACCGCAAGGTGGCCGAAGGAAACAAACAACTGTAAGGGGGGGGGGAACTCAACCCATAACTAGCTTCCGCCAAACACCTCTAGGTGTCAGTTCAGTCGCGGTTGCCATGGTTACAAGCAGACAGTCATATGGTAGCAATAGCCACTACACTCTAGCTCTTTTGCTAATAAAACTGCATCTCTTTCGCTACTAAATCTCTCTCTCTCTCTCTCTCTCTCTCTCTCACACACACACACACACAGAGAAATGCCTAGCTACTCTTCGTCTAATAGAATGAAGGGGAAGTATTTATTAAAAAAAAAATCCCTCTGAATTCTCTTTCCTTCTTTCTTTCTGCGTCCTGCATAGTAATTTGTGATTACGGGATCATAACGTATACTGACAAAAACAACATAATTCAGAATGTCAAATTTGAGCATAAACTTGAATAGCTTATTGTCTTTTGCTTTCATTAAAGCACACTATATATAACACATTGTATACGATATGATAAAAAGACACAAAATACAGCACGCATTGAATATTTTGTTTAGAGACGGATTTCAATTGAGTTATTTCTTGATCCTTACCAAATAAGCAGTATTACTAGAATTCAATGTATATAATGAATATCAGGTAGATTCGCACCGCAGTTAGGGTTATGATTGGATCCTTTTCTTGTGACGTCACTTGGAGGAATTGCGACCACAGATATTAGAATATTGAAGATAAATTTAGTTACAAAATATTCTAGCCTGACACTTTCATCTTATCTACGAGGGTTAGTCATCACCTAAATTTAATTATCACCTAAGAAAAAATAATTACTGAACTCAGGCTTTGTTCCTTTGCAAGTATATGTGTGTAGTCCTGGCACACATTGAAATCCCCGCATCACGGTACCATCTTACGCTCCTAGAGGAGCTAAACCAAATTGGCGCAGCCCATTGATAAAGTGGAGTATCGTGCGGTAATTCGTTTTCTGCATTTGAAGGGAAGAAAGCTGCAACAATCCATGCTGATTTGGTGAAAGTGTATGACAGCAATGCACCATCATGACGCAGTGGTTAGGTCGCGCAGACCCTTCCAGTGTGATCAGAGAAGTCTGAATGACGAAGAACGAAGTGGCATATCATCTCTTTCTGTGAAGAATCAGGAATCACAAGAGAAGGTGATGCTCTGGTGCTCGCAGACGGTGTATCACAATCAAGGCAGAATACCGTTGAAAGTATCATAAGTTACGTAAAAAATATCGCAAGCATAGTTACCTCAAAGTAGTTTCACAAAATTTTGTAACCACTTTTGGATTTTACTGCAATTAAATTTGTAATGCTGCACTGTTTACAGCTTCTACCTTTCAAAATATTATCTTAATCACCATTTTGCGCTATAAAAATAGTCTTCACAAATTGAACTATTGTAGAGCATAGTGCACCAATTTGAAAAAAAGTGTACATATAGTTTAGTATTATATCAGTATAGTCTATATTTAAATAGAACCAATTCTACAGTATTATTAGCCTTAAAAGAAAAAGAATATATCCAAAGATGAGACAAATGCCGTTCGAAAGATTTCATTAGGGTAAACAAAATAATGTGAGTAAATCCTTACGCGTGCTTTAGAAGAAAATCTATTTTTGATTTATATACAAGAGAGGAAGGATTAGAAACTACGCAATAATTTTAATAAATGGAGTTGGCAATTATGCAAAGTTCCAGCCACTCGCCACCTATGGCGCTAGTTGTAGGTAAACACAAATGGAGACTCGTTTAGAAAACTGGTTTCGTGAAGAAGTCCACTCAGTTAGTCAATTTCTGTGTGCGAAACATATAATCCGTCTGAAATATACCGGCAGCTGGTACACTTTGACACGATTGCGCGAAGCAATCAGGAAGTAACGGCCAGGACTTCTCACTGAGGGCGTCATCTTTCTTCACGATAACGTGCGCCCGCATTGCAACCCAGAAGACCCCATGCTCTTGAAGCAGTTTCGCTGGGACATTATCGACCACCCTCCCTAAAAACAAGACTTCGCTCCAGGCGACTTTCACCTGTTCCTGCACTTGAAGGAGCACCTAGGAGGCTATAGCTTTGCTTCAGACGAGGAGGTGAAACACTTCGTGACAACATGGCTGAACACGCATGGACAGGATTTTTACCAGGAGGGAATCTTCAAACTTACCCTACAATATGACAAATGCCTTAACTGATATGGAGACTACGTCGAAAGATAACCTAATGTATGTACTATCTGTTGGCTGTATTAGTTGTATGAAATAATATATACACGTTTCACTGCAGGCACGGTAGCCTTACTTTCTGATCACCCGTGCTATAACCACGCCACCTAAGACACTGATCTAAAGCATACAATGATAAAACTTTTTATTATGACACTAACAAGATTACGTTTAAGTATTCTGATTTGATTGGAACTTAGCGTCCCTTTCAGCAACGACGCTATATGAAACAAGGATCTGCAGCTTAACGTGGGATCCGAACCACATGAGCTCCAACGAGGAATCGAACTCGGGTCTCTTGCGTCAAAAGCGCGTACGCTAGCTACTTATCCACGGGAGAACTCAGTATGGTTAATGATATATATATATATATATCATTAATATTGTCCAAAGATACGTCATATACCAATTGCTAGATCAAATCGAACTGAATAAAATCACTACCCTAAGGGTAAATACTCACGCACACTTTTCAAGACAATGGAGAAAAATAAATTTTATAGCGCTTTCTTCGTTACTAATCTGATGTAGTTGATTTTTATTCTTCAGGAACAGAACGCTTCTTTTACATCGAGGCGGCGATTTGCCGTCGCCGATCGCAGCAGTTCGCCGCGTGAGAAGTGTACCCTTTCATATTACGCGGCGTTTTGCCGCGAATGAAAAATATGCGAGTAGGGTTGCTCTGCAACTGAAGAAACAAAACCTTGTTGTGATTCTTGTCGTGTTGTTGTGGTTGCAATGGACAGATACAACAAGTGTCTTCTACTCGCCTTATTAAGATAGGAAAAAAGTAAGAGACACATATGGGTTCACCCATTTTTAGAGAAGTGGTATGTTGAAAGAGATTTTTCTATACTGTTTCCACAATTGACAGACTTGAGCAAAATAGCGGCCAGGTTCTGGATATTTAAAATACCATCCCGATATTCATCTGTTGTGATGAGAAAACCAGGATAAAGTCCTTTCAGGACAGTCGGTAGTTGATATCTATCCCAGAATCCCAAGTCAACACTCAACCACTGAGCCCAAGGCTGGTCTGTAGGTATTATTATTATTATTATTATTATTATTATTATTATTATTATTATTATTATTATTATTATTATTATTATTATTATTTCGGGTTTATTCATGTCCTAAGCGTTCCGACTATTGACTCAAATCTCTTTAAAACACTGTTCTAGACCCTGAATTCAGTTTTCCGTTGTTCAAGCTTTGCTTTTAGCATACGTAAATTTGATTTAAACTACTCACTGAGCAAAACAGTATGTTTATTGTAAAAGAAATTAACGTGTAACAGATACGCCAACTATTCACTTTGGCCTCATCAGACACTATGAATACTATGAACACTACCTGTCTATTCATAATGCCTGATTAAGCCAAGTGAATAGTTGATGAAATAGTTACAAGGTAATAATTTTTACAATAAACAATACAGACGAATACAAAGTACTTCTTTTGACATCTTGTATGAAAAATTCTGTCTGCGTCCATGACAACAAAGGTAGTGGTTAACGAAGTATTTATCCGTTAATATAAAATAATATTAATATGTAGTAAATAGTTTTCATGTATATTCTCACTCTTTACCACCGTAAAAAAATATTGGAGACCGTAATTTAAACGCTCAGGTATAATGATGTAAGTAACGATGGAAGACTATATTATTGCTCTACCAAGCATATATATATATATATATATATATATATATATATATATATATATATATATATATATATATATATATATATATATATATATATATATATATATATATATACACAAGAGTGTGTGTGTGTGAGAGAGAGAGAGAGTGTATGTAGAAACTAGAGAACATTCCAACAGGATTGGTTGAATGAAAATCCACACATAAAAAGAGCACCAATAATAACAGTACGAGGCAGTTTCTTTCGGGTCGTATATTCACACACAATGCTTACCGCCATAATTTTTATGGAGATATTACCTCCCACAGTTTACGTGTGGATAAAAAGAAAAAGAGAGAGAGAGGTGGTAAAGGTACTTACTCACATACACTCACAAACGCACGCATATACATTCATATGGGAGAAAGAGAGAGGGGGAGGTATTGAATACTGTCCTTATCATTCACACATGAACTGGATGGTTGGTCGGTCACGCACTTTAAGTTTTCATTTTGCATTTCCTACGTTCGCGATTTCTATCCTAACAGAAGCGCAAAATTCAGTCATGTACTTTATATATATGCAATTCAGCTTTTTAAATTATTTTTTTTAAAGACTAGTTAAACACTTAAGACCTCTACAACTGAGAACTTTGTATTAGAGGGAAAACGATATTAAGGAAAGAACACATACACACAGAGTGAAAAAAATCTCCGCTCACCCTCCTTCGCACGTTACAAGATGCGTGTTAATGGGAATTTTTTATCTGAAAGAAAACACACATTACAATTTAATTGCTAAAACTCAATTGCTTCCTCCCTCTTACTTTTCTTTATTGTAAGATTTCGCTATCTAGAAGTAGTAAGCTTTATATCTTTTTTTCTCTTGTTTATCAATAGAGATTGAAAAAAAGAGGAAAATCATGCAGCACTTTGAGAGTCAAGAAGAAATTATCTGGGATCGAATACCGAGTAGCACATGCAGTGTTTCAGTGGAAAAAAGACAGAGGTGGTATGTTTTATTACGATTTTGACTCGACATACCGGCTATCTAAATGTTGAAATACAGTGAGGATACGTTGCCTAAAAGAATGTGTTTCTATTTGCATAATGACTGAAAACCATTGGAGAGCTTCTCTGTAGTTATAGGGGTGGGGGGCATGGAGAGGGACTTTGATCCCCTGCCAACGACTTTGTGAAAAAAGTCCCCTTTTATCATACAGAATTACACACAAAAACGTTCAAGGACCGAGTTTTTATATTAACAATTTCCTACGGGAAACTCCCGGAACCCCCACTTGACTGAGGGGTATTCCAATCCCCGGAAGATCCGCCCCCACAGCAGACAACCCCTAAATTCGCCCATGCTCATAAACACGACATTGATATGCATTAAGGCAAGGAGACACCCACACAAGAAAGAAACAATTCAATATGGCATATCAAATTGTAAACTAGATGAACTTCTTTGAAGACACTACATTTTTAAAATAAAAGGTAGGCAAAAGATAACAAAAATGTCGGTGTTGTTAGCTTAGAAATTATTTCTACATACGTGCAAAGCTATTCGTTAATTACTGTGTATAAAAATGGATTTATTAAAGGTATTTTAGCATCTACTCTCCAGTGACGGTATGTCTTAATCAATGAAAAATCAGATATGGTATGCCTTCATCACTGAAAAACCAGAGGCGGTATGGCATAACACCGTATACCGTCTCACTTCGACCACTGAGCACATGTACTTCCATAATACTTTCACAAAAATCTTTTCCCCCAGAGGAATGATGTCTGTGTTCCATCTTTAGTGAGAAACGTCCCTGATTCGACCATACTCCATGTAAGTCTTGTGGCTGTTTGTCTCGGAGTTCTTGTATTTCCTCTTCATTTTCTCATTACATCTATTCTTTCATCATTTTCATCATCATTCACTTCTTTGTTCTTATCCTTTCTTATACAGGACACGAAAAGTAGCACGCAAAGAGGGAACATCAGGAGCGGATACAACTTGTAAGATTAAGAGCTTCATTTACCATGCACTGTATATATTTTTTATTATATACCTCGGATCTATGATGTTTTATTTATTTTTACTCTTTTTTTTTTTTTTTTTTTGACAACAGTTCATTGTAAAGGACAGATACATTAATGAAGCTACACCGATGAGTCTATTGAAGCTGCTATTTATTACATTATAACCGATAAGTCTATGAAGAAATTTCTAGGTGATAAAGAAGGAAATAACTTGGTTATATACAAGATCTTTAGCATTGTTTTTAATTGAAAAAATTGAACGAACATCTTTATATTCGTTCTTGGCTTTTACTGCAGCTTAATTTTAGCAAACATTTGCTTTTTTTTTTTTTTTTTTTTTTTAAGTGAACTGTTATTGGCTTTGATAGAAGATTTCCACATAGCACATATCTAAGGGCATTTAGGTTCGAGTAGAAATTTTAAACATCGTGGAAATTGCCATGAAATATTCCTTGGATTTCAATGGAATGTGCCTGTCACAAAACAATATTTGGATGTCCAACTGCTCTTGGGTTGTACAGGTGTTATCAAAAAATAGAAACACTTAGAGTTATAAACGTTACATGTCTGGGTTGGCAACGGTCAGATAACGGCCACAGCGTTAGGCAGTTTATGGTGGTTGTTAAAGCAAATTCCGTACTACGTAAGAAGCAGAGAATGGTTATATGCAGTAAAACGAAGAAACGGTAATAGTATAAGATGGACGACCTATCTGATTTCCCCAGAGGGTAAATTGTTGAATCTCAGTTACTGCATGTAATGCTACCGTAGCGGAAGGGGCAAGTACGTTGAGTGTGCCATGAGAGACAGTGTTCAAGGTGGTGGCCTAAAAATTCACGGCAAAAGCAAATCGGCAAAGAGGAATAAAAGTTCCCGGAAGAAGACCCTCAGTGACAGGCCCGCTGAGCATTAAAGCGGATTGTGAATCACAACCGTCGTGTGACTGCGGTGCAAGTTACGGAGGCATTCACGCAACATTTCCCACAGTCTGTGTGGACAATGTCAGCCCGCCGCGAGTTACATGACATGAACATACGAGATCGGATTGCACGGGCGAAACCACTCGTAAGGGACATAACGCTTTAGCACGAGGCCAATGCTACCACGAATATACGAATTGCTGATGACTGGTAATATGTAATATGGTTGGATGAGTCACCTTTTACGATATTTCCACGCCCAACGAAGCGTATGATCCGCAGTGTCTCCGCCCAACTGTGAAACATGCTGTGGGTTGCAACATCCTGTTTTTCTGTGAGTCCTGTGCTGACGCTTACCGGTCGCATTACTATCCGTGATTATGTCGCCATTTCAGGGGACCATGTGCATCCTATGCTCCAGATACCTTCCCTGGCCTTTCCAATCCCGATTACTTAAATATCTGTAGTCCATTTTGGAGGCACGAATTAGGCGCAGAATTTCGCCTTCATCCTCTCTCACGGAACTGAGTGATGCACTGCACGTGGGATCGTGTAAGATTTCAACTTGTTACCATTCACGACCTCTATGACCAGGGGTAAGAGTGGATCTGAAAAGGTACGGGAACAGATGACGTCACGCCGTCCCTCGTGCCTATCTTTGCTAATTGTAACTGTTTAGGAAGTGGAGGGACGCCATGCATATTTTTGGAAGTGGAGGAACGACGTCTTCTCACGTTTCCCCCTTACATTTACCCCTGTCTATGACTCTATTCCATGTCCCATTCGAGCTGTTGTGAGGATGAAAGATGATCCAACCTTTGGTAAATTGCTCTTTTTTTAGGTGTTTCCACTATTTTGATCACGATCGCTAGTTAAAGCTTCCCTGTCAAACATATTCTCTTCAATTTTGATATTTTTAACTCATCCATAATGATTCTAAATGCGAACTTATCTGAATTTGAAATACGTATTTCATTTGAATATAATAAAATACAAAAATCAAAGCAGACAAAAGAAGCACAATTAAAAGTGACCTCTCTCATGAGTACTTTACTGCTATTATTATTACAGCATGTTCACATATTATCTTTCTTTGATATCATTCAGGTCTTCATGTTGACTAGTTTTCCCTACGGTCTTTACTTCATGTGTTCCTTCTAACAAGAATAGAAGTACAGAAACTTAACGAGAAAGCATTATATCAAACAAATAATACCGCTAATAAAATAAGAGTAATTACCACTGAAATTAGTAAATGAGCACAATTTGTTATTAAGCAAACCAGCCAGCGTCCGAGCATCAAAGAAGAAAAGAATACCTACATCTATAAAATGTGTGTTCAGTAAGAACGATTTCATTGAAATATTGCTTCCTTTTTCTGAAATACTCTTAGCCCATCTATGTATACGAGTGTTTTCACCACAAGAAAGGGAGTCTGTCATTGTCAGGTGGTATATAATAAAGTAGACAGATATGCCGTATCATGACCACCTCATTACGTGTCAACGAAATTTGTATATTATAAAACACGTCAGACAGCATAAATAAAAGTAGTACCACTATTAAGTAAAAGATAAAGAAAAGAAAAAGGAAAGAAGAATGATTATAGCAATGTGAAAAAAAGTGTGGAGTCCGTAGGTATAACTGAATTCCCAAATGCAGGTGGTTATACTACTACATACTCGGAATGACTTGTCGTGGGGCCCTAATCATTGTGAGGCACGCAAGCCATAAAGACAGCTGCTGTGCTAAAAATTGCCCTTTCACGTTGCTGTGAAGTTCTTATAGAAGCGAGGTGAGGTAGCGACGGGAAACGGAAACTATTGCTTGTAAGCCAGGACACAAGGCGTTTATAGTCACTTTCAACTACCATAAGACATGTCTTGCGTGTCTATTACTTTTAACTGTCAAATGCACCGGACATTATATTCTTCCTTCTCCCAAGTTTTTTTCTTATCTTAATAAAATGATACAGAAACAATTAATTAAACTCGAATCAATTACGTCTTTCAGACCTTTTGATTGCTATACTTGAATCTGTTTTTTTTTTCTCTCTCTCTCTTCAGCTCTAGGCGCGTAATGGAAAATCGACTCGATCCTGCTCTAGCTTCCTTAAGGAGCTGCAGAATACCTAGGGCCATTCTTTAGAGTCCTTTTAAGATCTGAACCTATATGCAGTTTGACGGATGCCTTAAATCAGCAAAAATCCATTGCGAGGAGAAAATCATTGAAATGAAATCGTCTGAAATCCTAAATACAGATTCTGACATTCGCTTACTGGAAAACTATTTGAGACTTTGATCTCCATCAAAAATATATCCCAGAGTATAAAACGTTAACGACAATGGTAAAAACAATATTTCATATCACTAGAATGCCAATAAAAAAATACCTTTCGATTTTTCTTAAATTCAAGGATTTACATATGTTCTTCTAAACATAAAGAACTTAATTTATTCGACGAAGAACTTAGTTTCTTTAGCTCACTGAGCTCTCTCACGTAGATACTGCTGTAAGTAAAATTTTACTGAGTAGAATCACCTATTTATAATAGACTTCTATAAACAAATATTTTTTTTTTTTCAGTTCCTCTTCTTTTGTGTTACAAGTTTCCATGTTCTGTTCATTGTCTGATTCTGATTAAGTGAGTTCTCTGATACTCGTAAATAACTTTATAATCTCAGAAAAAAGATCCTAAATGTTCTAAGTATAAGATGCAAATATAAAAGTAATATGTAATTAGACCACTAGATCCTCTCAACATAAAATACTGGGAACTGTGAAAAAGAGTTCTTCATGATAACCAATGTGTGTGTGTGTGTGTGTGTGTAAAACAGTTTTCAATATTATTTATCCCATAGAAATTTAATAATGAACTGAGAAGCTAAACAGAAATAACAATAATCATTTGACATATTATTACCGTATAACGGAGAAGAGGGCAGGGAGATTCCAAAAATGAATATTCAAATGAATAGATCTATTTGAGCTTAACAAAATATGGGTGAATGTAAGATTGTACAATCTTATTTAAAAAAAAAAAAAAAGAAACAAATTAACTTTTTTGTAAACCTAAATAATAATGCACTGCGACAACCAGGACATCTACTAAGATGAAACTGAAATAAGCTTTCCACTATGACACTAACACGACGACAATACACAGTATGGTGAATGAGATATAGCCCAAAATTATGGCTAAATCTTAAATTTTAAGTTTTTGATATGGAATTGATCAAAAAGACATGATTGAGAGTAAATTCTTATGCGTAGTTTTTGAGAAAATAGAGAAAAAACGAATATTTATAGGGCTAGAAAATATGTCGTTCGTTGTCAATAACTGATAATTTTTATTCTGCTGAAACAGATTACAGTACAACATCGTTTATGCGGCCCTCGTTGATCTGGATCAGATTTGTAGTCATTTTTTTTTTTTTAATTTAATGTTTACAGAGGTAATAATTTTTAACTATAACAGTAAGAACGTAACTATAAGTACGCCAACTATTTGCTTTTTATTTTGATTAATGTACAGTTCCTGCACATATTGTACAATAAATTATGGTAATACTGTACATAAAATGCTTTTGCAGAGTTTAGACAGAGAAAAAAAGTCACTTGTTCACTTTACAGATGAACGCGCCAAACGTATAGCTATGGCAACTGAACACACTTAGTTAAATGTCTGTTATTCAATGTGTAGTAAGCAGTGTACCAGACGTTATATTGCTTGTATTATTGGACGCATATAGTCCACCAGTATGGCAGGAAGGTGCTTACCAATTAATCTGGCTCAGGTACTGGATAAGTTTAGCTAAATACATTTAACGAAATATGTTCAGTTGCCATCGCCATATGTTTGACAGGTTCATTTGCAACTGAATAGCAGTGACTTTTTTTCTCTGTGTAAGAAAGCACTTCAGTGCTTCAATCAAACGCCACGCGTGTTTGAAACAGAAGACAGTGGACCAATTCTTTGTTAAGAAATGATGTGAAAAGTTATCGTAATAAACGGCACGTCTGCTTATTTAAGATTTTGTTTTGCTCATTACTCATATTACCCAGATTATCCGAATTTTCGATTTTTCGTATTGCCTTTGGTCCCAGTTAGACCAGATAAACGAGGTTATACTGTATTTATTTATGTATTCCTAGGGCTATATGTAAAAAATCAATACAGTTAGAAACAATATTAAGTATAGGTTGGAGGTATAAGAAATGATAGCTCAAACTTATATTTAATATTATTTCTGACTGTACAACATATTTTGTATCTTTTGTTGTTTGTTCTATCCTATCAATAATATATATACACCTAACAGTGAGGTATTATAGGTATTATCTGTAATAATAGTTTAAACATTAGATCGATGTAGAATCTAATCACAAATATTCCTTTTTTCTTCTAAAATCCGAAGAAATCAATCGAAAATGAACATTATAATCTTGATATCACCAAACTGTTTTCTAGTGAAGCGGTAAAAATTTTGGTGTGAACGACCACAATGAATATATGTAAAATTGATGCCAGTTATCACGGTCTTTAACAGCAGAGTGAGTATCTCTCTCTCTCTGTTCCCTAGGTTGTGTATGTTACAATGGGTGGCATGTCAAGTAGCAATATTTGCTTTGCTTGATTGCACAAACTGCTTCTCAAGGAAGTGGGAGTCAGTTACTCCAACCTCTTTCAAGCTCTCTGGATATATTTATCCCTTTGAAAACACGAAATCACAATTAACACTAAATATACTGATACGATTGAGAAAGAGGCGGAGCGCACACAAAATTTATGTTCTTATACTTTAAATTCTTTCTTAATAACCGATAAAGAAGAGAAAAGTTCGACGACCTTCAAGGGAGATAATAATAATAATAATAATAATAATAATAATAATAATAATAATAATAATAATAATAATAATAATAATAATAATAATAATAATAATAATAATAATAATAAACTTTATTAACCGTGTTCAGAACAGCTAAAAGCAAAACTACAGCACTTGATCGTGTACTTCAATGATATGAATATAAAACTATACAACAGAATAAAATCAAAAAACGACAGAAAATATTATACCAATTAAATATGAAATGAGTGAATTAAAAAATACATGTACTTAAACAATAAAGTCAGCGTCTATTGTTAAAATTCATGGCTAAGTCAAGACATATAAAATATAGTTTTAAGATATACAGTTATTATAATTTTTTACAAGTCATCTTGTATCTTGTACCATATATTGGAACTTTTAACTCCCAAGTCTTTTTATTTTTTTAAATACTATAGCTTGGATAACAGTTGTTGTCAAGTATCTGTTCCATTCCACAAACTTGGCATCAATCAATTTTCTTCTGTCTTCATGTAATTCAAGCTTAAAATATGTTCTTCAGTAGTCTAATGTAGTACAATAGTAATCTAAACCTAAATCAAAACAAAGGATCCTAATTAAACACTTCTGTACCATTTTCAAGTCTATTTATGAATATCTGTTCTAGTTAAACTGTTCCAGATGATTGATGCGTATTTTAATTTGGATCTAACCAAAAGTTTGTATAAAAATATATATTCATCTGGTTGGCTAAAAAAACAGGCAATTGATTGATTGAAAGATAACCAAGCATTTTCTTCGCTTCGTTACATATATTCTGTATTGTACATTAAAACATAAGGAATTGTCAAACATTTCTCCTAGATCTCTAACAGTATCAACTTTTTGCAAAACTTTATATTCAATCTCATATTGATTAACATATTACTGACATTTATTTATGTATGTCATATACTTAGTTTTTAAACAATTTATGCTCATTTCACTATGTTTACACCATACATAAATTCTGTTTAGGTATTCTTGTAACTTATTATTATTCTATTATTTACATTTCTAAAAATCTTGATGTCGTCAGCATAGAGTAAAATATTACAATGGCGTAAAATTATTGGTAAATCATTAATAAAAATTTTAGAAAAAGTAATGGTCCCCGTAGAAAACCTTGAGGAATTCCGTCACTAATAGTGGATGAGTCTAAGTGAATTCCAATTTTGATTTGCTGCGTTCTATCACTCAAATAACTTTCAAAAAAAAAAAAAAAAAAAAAAAAAAGATACTCCCATATTTGATAGTTTCTTTAAAAGTTACTCTATAATCTACAGAGTCAAAGCCTTTACTCATATTAATGTATATAACATGTATCTGCAACCCTTATTTCAATACGTAGTAGATACCTATTACTTTACGAAGATTCGTTATGATGGATTATCTTTACAAAAACCATGCTGTGATTCATTCAAAGCACTTTTTACATTGAAAAATAAGTTGTGAGTGATAATTTCAAAAACTTTGGGGTACACATTGAATAAGATTATTGGCCTATCATTATTCGGATCCAATTAGTCGTTATTTTTATAAATTGGTACCACTTATACATATTTCCATAAAGATAAATGTTCCCGTTCTTAATGAAAGTTTTATATATATATATATATATATATATATATATATATATATATAAGAATTGGAGCTAAGTCTCTTAAACACGCAAATATGAACAGTCTTTTAAAAACATTAAAAATTTTAAAAACAATGTTTTCACAAAATGCACTAAAAAGGATTTTTTGTCGTGCAAAAATTAAGAGATGGTACGAAGACTAGAAACACCAAGCGCGAGGTCCGCAACACCCTTAAAACTTTAGTGAGTTCGCGGTGGCTCAGTGGTAGAGCACTCATTTGTAGTTCCTGGTTTGATTCCAACTCCTGACGAGTAGGCTTTGTAGTGAACGAACACTGTGTGCATATAGATTATTAATGAAATTTGACATATGAAATATAAACAAAATCGTTAGAGCCACTTTCTAGAAAATCAAATTCTTTTTCTTTTCACTCTTCCGTAAAGTAATGTTATTTTGGGGAAGAAATTAAAAAAAAATCCTTTGGCGATCTTATAAAAAATTGTTTAAAATTTAAAATATGAACAAAATCACATAAGTCATTTTTGAGAAAATCATCCGAAAAGAACTCATCGCCCAGATAAATAAACTACTGCTTCAGATTTTTTCCAGAGAAATGACTTACACCACAATACAGGCTGTTAATGAAATATTGACACAAGAAATACGTATATAAATAAAATTGTCAGAGCCATTTACGAAAAATTGGCATTTTTTAAATTTTCATCTTTTAGTAGACTACTCTTATTTGGCGAAGAAGGAAATTTTCAAAACAAAGAAACATATAACAACGTTAAGTTTAAAATTTGTTGCGGACACGTCGAACGGTATGATCTAGAGGAAAGTGTACGTACATCAAAATGAACCAACCGACGGGCATCAAAAACCATTTTTTCGACATGTAGAGGCCATGAAATGTGTAAATACATTGGAAATTCGAATTCGATTTTTTTTTCGATTTGAATTCGATCACTGTGCTTTTTTCTTTTCTATCATCATTCAAAAAAAAAGAAAGAAAGAAAGAAAGAAAGAAAAGAAAGAAAGAAAAAGAAAATAAAATGATTGTTGGAAAACAGAATCACACTCCGGTCTTCTCTTACAGGGTAGAAGCTGCAAGAGGTAGAATTGATTTCACATAGACGGTCGTAGATATGGAAGTTCTCGTCCTTTTCTTTTTTAAAGTCTCTTTCCATTAATTTGTGAGAAAAAGTTGGAAGTGTTTTACGCTAAAAATTTATGTTCCCCTAGTTTCCCGACAGTCCCACTACCTACATTTTAAAGCTACGAACTGACCTTAGCTAACAGCAGCTTTGAAAAGTATTTGTAGATGCAATTTGTTATTCTTTTGATGTTTACGAGAAACTTTTCCTAGAAGAAAAATTATACACAACAGACAACACATTCATTTAAAATGTTCGTATATTGTTATCGTACTGGGAAGATATGAGAAAAAGATAAACTCTGGTAATGACAGTAAAGAGGATCATGTGCTTATATTTTTAAATGAATTAATGCTGGTGGTTCAGCACTATATAACCTTTCAAACCTCAAGTATGTGAGGTTTTACCCTCACCAGGTTTAATCAAGAAATCTTATATTTGAGATTAAACTAATGCCAAACCAGAACAATACTCTAGGCTTTGGATGCCCTCTTATACTCCAGGCATGTGAAGTACTCTCTCAAAATGCGAAGTACGTGAGGTTTTGACCTCACCAAATTTTTTAAAGGTATACCCCAAAAATGTTACTTGGAAACCTGGTTTAACTTCAAAGAACTTTTATCTAAAAAATCTAACTCCAGCAAATATTTCCATGTATGGAAAATGGATGGTCACCGTTATTCTTTTTTATCCGAGAAAATGTTAAAAGAATGCAAGAGTCAATTCGGAAGACGCAATTTACATTTTGTAATTAATTATTAATATGCCGTTTATTTATTGAGTTTTGCACTCATAGTCCTGCCCTTTAGGCTAAGGGAGACGGTGAAGATGAGGACAATACACAGTATTCATGTTCTGAGAAGAATTCGAAGCCACGGTCACTAGCTTAATGGTTTAGACAGCTCGACAATACTACCTGGTTACATATAGGTTACGTAGTGCTTCTCAACCTTGCAGGCGTTGACAGGTACAGTTTGCCTCAAAACTGATTATAACTTATTAAGATGAATGTAGAGATGCTTCACTTCCTAAGAGATGGCAGCATATTCTATATTTTCAATATAAGTAAAATCCCGATGATAAGTCATATTTAAGTGAACTTTACCCCTAGAAAGTCCGTGCTCGCATCTGATACGTGAAGGACCAGGGGGGGGAAGGGTCTCGAATTTGCCCGCGTTGGTTTTAAGTCTGTTCAATTTGACTTAACGTGTTTTTTCAAAAAAAAAAAAAAAAAAAAACTTTTCATGGAATTGTGCTTTTTATTTGTAAAAAAAAAAGGCTAAATACAGTGCATAAAACTGCTTATATATTATACCAAATTTCTTATATTGTACCTCGATTCCCGGCGGGAGCTCATGTGGTTCGGATTCCACGTTAATCAGTAGGTCCACGTCTCATATAGCCTCGCTGCTGAACGGGACGATAAACTCAAAATCAATCAATCAATCAATCTTATATTGTACCAAGTTATACTATGCAGAAAACCAGTATTATAAGTAACACTTG
Source organism: Thermobia domestica (assembly GCF_964235325.1). Lineage (NCBI taxonomy): Eukaryota > Metazoa > Arthropoda > Insecta > Zygentoma > Lepismatidae > Thermobia > Thermobia domestica. Next base: position 48,445 of record NW_027656632.1, read on the forward strand.
ACAAGTTCTATGAAAGCCTAAAAGTAACATTTTTTTAAAAAAAAGTAATACAAGTTTTAGATATAAAACACAAATAAAAAGAATTTTGGGGAAAACAAAGATAAATAGCATCTATGACCAAGGGGTGGAGGTGAAACTGGCCTGCACTACATGAATTATTATTTTATCCCCCCAAAAAAAGCAATATTTCCAGTTGAAAAAAAAGCGAAAATGAACCTTTCATCCAAAGGAACAATAATAAAAAAGAGAATTTTGAATAGATATTAATCCATGTAAAATAAATCAAAAAGAATTCGCGGGCAAAAGTAACCCCCCTGGTCTTTCTACAGTTCCTCGAAGGCATGTGGAATCAATAATCAGAGGTTAACCCATGTATTTTTTAAACTATTTCCCTTTATTCGGGAATATATAAACTTGTTTCAAAAATGTCTGGCCTTGTGTAACAGAAATTGAAGAAACACTGTATATTGCGAGGAATCCAAAGATCCAAAGTGGTTGACCTGGGTGAAGCATCTACTTTGAAAACAGGAACCTCAATTTCTGTCTCTATGTTTCTCCTCCCCTGCAAAGATACATGTGAGCAATTTCTTTGGTGCATATTGATGGAAAATATTTCCATTTATATCCGGGGAAGATTAAAAACACGGGAGAAGAAAACAGTACCTCGAAAATATGGTAATCCACATTAAGCACTATCTAGGACATGAGTATTTGCTTTTCAGGTCAAAGAAATCCGAACCCCAGCTTAGCCATAATACTGATTACTGAATGTTTTTTATGTTTAGTTACTCCCGGAAATAGGCAGCAGGGAAACCCCGATGAGAAGGAATGTTTTCTTAAAATATATTTTCACGACCGAAAAGATAAGTTTCTATCTAATACTGAAAAAGAAAAGTTTGATATTACCCTAATGACCGGGATTACAAAACAAAGTTCCCTGAAATATTGTTTCTTATGATCTTCAGTTCTTTGTGCACTGGTAAATGTTTTAAGCACCTGAAGAAAGAGTCTTTTATTTTTTAATGTTCGTTGAATAATCCTATTCCTAGAAGAACGTTAGAGAAAATATATTATGGAACTAATTCTCAAGAAATTGTAAACAAGTTTTAAGCCTGTTGTATATATATAAACAACTAAATAAAAAGAGAGAGAGAATACTATCAAATTATTAAATATGGTATATTTTAAATTATTCTTCGCGAAACCGTGTTCTTGAGGCAAAAGAATTTTATTATTATATGTAATAATTAAAATAAGATTACATTTAGAAATTTCTAGTAATTTTCTTACTACCAAAGTGAAGGAATAGGTGGCTACGAATGAAAATGACAATGGTTTGCAATGCTGATGTATCTAATGTTTGATTTATACATTAAATCTGTCGAAAGAAAATCAAAAGAATAAGTGGAAGTGAGAAAAAAAGACAACGTATGTAAGTAAAAAGAAAAAAAGGAAAGAAAGAAAATAAAACTAAAGTGTTTAGAAAATTGTTTAAGTAGATATTGAATGAAGAAACAACATGTGATAGAAGGAAAATGATGGAGGGAATTAAAAGAGTATTAAAAGCAGTTAACTCCTACGTGAAGACTAAAAGGATAGCTGAGAGCGAAATGTATGGTGATGATTATGAATGTTTTTCTTTATCTTCTGTCTAAATAAATAAACCTCAGCAAGAGCAGGTAGATACTATACTCAGATTTTCAGTTCCATTTTAAAAGAAATAACACCGTTGAAAGTAACGTTACATAAATGAGAACGTTAATACTCTTTGAAACACGTTTTATCTGTAAAAAAGATATTCTATAAATAAATTATAGGCTATATTTTATATTACTGTGAGTAATAGCAAAACTGATGGGAAGCTTCGTATTGGTATGACACGTCAGTACCGAAGACTATGTGCTTATCGAGTTTTCGTACATAATGGCAGATAGCTTTTCTTGATTGTTGTAAAGTTGCATTCTCGAAAGGAAGTCTCTGGTACACCTTGTCTCAAAAAGGTTGAGCGCATTCTTTACTGGTGTTTTGAGGCAATAATTTTCTAAGTCCAGCTTCGGGTATCTTCGGGAAAAAGTAAGCCAGGTTCGAACCTCCAAGCCAGCCTTTGCAATCGGGAAAAAGTTTGCAGATGTGTTTTTCTTCTTTTAAATATAATAAGACTTGTTACCAAGTGTTTAAAAAAGCAACATTGATTGAAATACTTAATGATACAATATTTGGAAATTTTTTTTTTCAATGTCAGCACCCCGGGTTCGATTCCCGGCGGGAGATCATGTGGTTCGGATTCCACGTTAATCAGTAGGTCCACGTCTCATATAGCCTCGCTGCTGAACGGGACGTAAAACTCAAAATCAATCAATCAATCAATGTCAGCACATGCTTGTTTGTCATTTAGCTCTCCATACGTAATGGAACATTTAAATACGTTAAAGAATCTTTCCATATGTAAAAGAATGCTCAAAGTTAAGAAATAGAACATAATTATCGCCTGAGTACTAAAATAAAAGTCAAAGTAGAACAGAAACGGCGTTTGTAATGGATATGAATGTCATAATTATCTTGAGATCCGTAATACATCCCTAGAAGGTTGTGTTAGCTCATTGGTAAGCTGTCGAATTTCAAATCATAAGGTTGAGGGTTCGAATCCCGTCTAGGCTAATCCTTTTTTTAAAATTATATTTTCCGCAATGCATGAAAAATTATAAAAAATAATTACATTAGAATACATAAGTTGTGTATATATAACATAATCATTGTAGAACATAGTAATTATTATGTTTAAAATATAACATCTGAGATGATTTTCACAGTAGGTCGGTATTATATATGAGGATGTAAATACAAGTTAAGAAACTCGTTTAATAGCAATAAATAAATCATGTAGTGTATTTATTTGCAGCTATTTGTCATATAGAGGGTAATTCTCAACATTCATAATACAGAATGTCATTTATGTTCTTGAAAAGTTATTCGATGCATAAACAGAAGGTATAAACAGAGAATCCAAAGTCGGAACGCTCGCAAAAAAAAAATCATGAACCCCAAAGGTCACGTGAGCAGACTGGAATTGTCCTTATGAAGCATGCCACAGCAGAAAGTCTTTACATAGATTTTCAATTCAATTCCTGATATATGCTTTTGCAATGTGGAGGTGGTGATGCCTTGAGTCACCCTCTCTCGCTCGCTCGCTCACTCTCTATTTATACAGAATATAAAAGTGGATTTATGTGTGTATTTCAACATAATTCTGATATATCTAGAGCAATTTTAACTATATTTCTTACAGTCTGGAAAAAGAGTACTGTCGGGATACATATCAAAAATGCTAGAAACGGGTCGATATTAGTATCGAATCTATAGTTTCGTGGTCGCTTAGGTGAATAGTTCTACTTTCAATTCAAGTCCAATTAAGCTTCCATTAGCACCCAGGGTGGTTACGTAGCGACATAAAGATATCAAAATCATTCGATATTAGAATCGAATCGTAAGTTTTCAGCGCCGCTAACAGTGCAGCATTTCCCATTAGTCCACATTAGTCCACATTTCACATTAGTCCCATTGCCTAGAGGGCAACATATTTGCAGAGTGCAAAGTTTAAAACTTGAATAATATTTTAATTTTTTCCGTATGAAAAAGTTATAAATCAAGAGCAAATATACTATTTCACGAACAATCCTCTTTTACTATTCTAATATGTTTAATAATAGCGTAAGAAATCTAATAGTAATTCAGAACATGTTTCACAGTTGTTATTTTTTGTTACATAGTTGTAGCTGTAGCATGTAGTGAGTGGAATTTAACTGTAATAAATTCACTAATTAACCATATTCGAATTAAGTTTTATTTTTAAGTTCGGGATGAAGGGGCGGAGAAATATGTAGTTATTGGGGGCACCGAGCTTTTCTACATTTTACTTTCAAGATCTCCATTTTTCTTTTGTCATTTGTTCCTAATAAAAAAAGTAGAGTCACTTTTGGATTGTCATAGGATAGTAGGAGTTGGATTTTGGGATGCAGCCTGTGAGATTCTAGAGGAGCTAACTGCTTGAAAAAATATTTTTGAATCATCTGTAACATATGAAATAAGGATATGTATCATAAAAAATTGAAAGTAACTATGTCTGCGTAATCATCACGGTCAAATTGCAAAGTCAAATGAATTGACGTTTGGTATATAATCAGGCTCCATTCCCAACTGGGAAGTTACCATACGCGTGTCACTTTCATTATAATACATATCCTTAGGGGGAGTAGAAGTCCGAATTTTTGCGAAAAATTTAGTATCTTACAAGCCGTTCAACCGAGAGCTGAAATTCAACATATAACTCTTTATTAAAAATAAAGAAAATATGTCCTGGCATTCTTTAAAATTATCTTTTATGAGCGGGGGGACGGGGGTGCATTTTCTATATATTGGAAATTGGTAGTGGGTTGATTTGTAAAAATAATCGAAAACGATTGATATTAGTTGAGAAAAAAATTGAGTAATGCAAACTAAAGTTCTTTTTTAATTTTATACCCACTGCTTTCTATTTATAATTGCTGAAGCTGGTGTTCAATGTATGGAGCGTTCCGAGCATAAGGCAATCAAGCCATAAAGTTAGAGAAAAATGGCCATAAAATTTGTATTCTAAACTTAATTACATGGACATTTTCAATTAGTACGGCATGCTTAATTATATAGAAAATTAGTTTCTCTCTCTCTCTCCCTCTCTCTCTCTCTCTTTTTTTTTTTTTTTTTTTTTACGTTGGTCTACTTTTCCTTGATTTGAAACTTTCAAATTTCACCCTACTTTCTACTGAAATGTGTCTGTAAGGCAACAAAGAAATAATTATATATGATAAATTTAAATTCATTTTAATTTGGAAGATGAGAAACACTTTGCCATTATATATCGTAAAGGTCAGACCCACCAGTATTGTAACAGAGAGGTGCTTGAGCCATTGACGGTAGAAATTCAAACTCCGATAAGTGATAATTTCACAGTCTTGTTTTATTACAAGTGTAACCTCTTTAGTCAATGGAGGGGAGGACGTGGGCCATCGGTCAGAGTTGATGTCGATGGGTTTTGGTGGGTCGGAGTTGGTCGCAATGGTTCAGAGTGGTTCATAGTTGGTGGTGGGTCAGAGTGGATCACGATGGTTGATGGGTCAGAGTGGGCCAATGGGTCATTTGGGTGGTGGGTGATAGTGGGTCATGGTGGGTCGTGGATCAAATTTTCATTGACCCACACCATCTCTGGTTAAAATTGTACTAAAGATAAGAGGCACCGAAGATGCATGTCGGCTATTATGCTCAAATTTTGCTCATGGATAGTACTCCACCAGGAAGCAATAAATCTGAAACGGTTCACGGTATCACCTTCTAGAACTCGAGATGTAGGGGTTTGTCTGATTGGCTAAATTAAGACGTCAATGATTTATCCTTCAACAACCAAGCTTTTTATGATCGTTTCCGTGGGGAAGTCAGGAGAACACGTGCCTAGTAATCGTAATATTGATAGTTTGCGTCCACCCCGGATATTTGTTTTGTGTTTTTTTGATTCACCTTAATATAAACAAATCACACATATAGGCATTTTGACATATTTTGGGAGAGTAATTTTGTGGTTCGTTGGCGTTTCATCGCGTCTCTGCTGCTGGTGGTAAAGTTTTCAAAATGGAACTTGGGCCACCACGGATCGTCGCTGCGGGGCCACCAATTTCTGGCGAGAGGTCAATAGTTGACCATCTGTAGTCCACCGACGCTTACAGCTTAGAGTAATGAACGATGTCTTTGCCTTGTAGAGTTCATGACTACCGACGTCGGCAGTCAACTAGCTTTTAGTATTCCTTTACTAACCATCTATTGTTCATGTTTGTACACGGTGTTGTCATAATAATAATAATAATAATAATAATAATAATAATAATAATAATAATAATAATAATAATAATAATAATAATAATAATAATAATAATAATAATAATTATTATTATTATTATTATTATTATTATTATTATTATTATTATTATTTGTAGTAATAGTAGTATAATTGATGATAGAATAATTATTGTCTATGTATTGTCTAGGTAGGACTACACACAGGATTTGGCTCGTTTTGGTTCGACTTGACTCTAATCCGAGTCGAGTTGGAAGATATTTTTCGCGCCGAGTCCAAGAGTAGACCTCAAAGATGTCTGTTTCGAGTCGAGTCGAGTTTCAAAGAAAAGTCGTTCGTGCCCATCCCTACTAATGAGAGCTTAATCGGAGTTAAGCGAAATTGAAAGTCTCACTATTTATCTAAGCGACCCCGAAAACTATGAATCTAATATCGATCATTTTCTAGCAATCTTTTATATGTATCCCCCTCCCATTCACCATAGGTAACCCGACAGCAATCTTTTTGAAACTATAAGAAATGTGGTTAAAATTACTCTAGACCAGTGGTTCTCAATCTAATTCTGTCACGATCCCCTTTTATCACACGCTCTTGCCAACGACCGTTTTATAATTTGTTTTATAATAAGCTTGTGTGGGATTTTTAACATACCTATTTCTATAATAGTAGAATCCATTTTTTTGTTTATAGTGAACAGTGCCATGGAAAATCAGTGCCCGGGGCGAGAGTATAGTACGATGTCACCGTATATATGAGTGACGTCGACAGACTAGCTACGAAGCGCCACCATGGTTGGCACGAAGCTCAATAACATTTTCAAAATAAACCCTACCTTTCCTTAATTTTGAGCACATTTTATTACGTTTTTCCTTCTATTTTACACATGTGCACATGTACTTTCCTAACATGAGTAACACACTTCCTCCGAAATGTGTGGCCCCTTTTTTCGGCGCCTGGTACTGACAGTGGATACAGTAACTGTAATATCTATATTCCCAATGACGAAGGTGCTGGTTCAAGATGGATGTTAAACTCCTTCATTGAAGAGGCCATTAACGTATTCGATCTAAGCCCACAACTTCTTGACCAAATAATAGAATGATCATGCGACAAGTCTTTGCAACTGGTTTTTTTGTAACGAGGACTTGGACAAGTTCTGCCTGATGAGGAGAGAAGAATATCCTGGTCTGGGGATTGCTGCTTTAAAAGTAATAATTCCATTTGCTATATCGTACTTGTGCGAAAGTGGTTTTTTTTTTTTTTTTTTTTTTTTTTTGGTAAACATTAAAACAAAGATAAGAAATCGCTTATCAGTTGAAAATGGTTTGATAATGTTCGTCATGAAGATTGAACCGGATATTGCTGCACTAGTGAAATTACACCATGCTTAGGTATCTCATTAGGTTTTAATTTTAATTGTATTTCAATGTGCAGGTTTTGTTGCATGTGTATTTTTCTAGTATTTCTATATACAGTTCTCATTAGTTTTATATCATACCTCTTTGATTTAAATTCATTTTTAAACAACTCTACTAACTAACTAACTCTATGGCCTATGGAACCCGGAGGTTCAATGCCGCGTTCACAAAAGCTCTACACTGACTTCTATCCTTAGCCAATTGGATCCAGTTTTTACTTTGTATTCTTATCTCAGCGAGATCCATCTTAATATTGTCCTCCCATCTGCACCTAGGTCTTCCTAATGGTCGTTTTCCGATTGGTCTTCCAGTCAAGATTTTGAAAGCGTTTCTACTTTCTTCCATTCTAGCTACATGACCTGCCCACCTAAGCCTTCTAGACTTGACGACCCTAACAATGTTGGGTAAACCGTATAAATTATGTAGTTCCTCGTTATGAAGTTTCCGCCATTCCCCATTCCCGTTCCTCTTGGGTCCGAATATTCGTCTAAGGATCTTGTTCTCAAATACTTTCAGTCTATGTTCTTCCCTCAGAGTAAGCGACCATGTTTCGCAACCATACAGAACAATAGGCATGATTATCGTTTTGTATATTTTAAGCTTCAAATTTCTCGACAGAATTCGCGACGACAAGAGACTTTGAACCGAATAGTAACACGAATTCTACACCCTTTGAAAATGTTCAGTAGACTTATTTTTTATTGTTCTTTACAGTGTGTATAAAAAATAAAAGTATGCTTATCAGAACAAAATTAAAAATAATATTTAAAAATAATTTCTGGTATTAGATTCTAACTATATTTATCTCTTCCGCCTATCTTCGCGATCCCCTAGGGGCCCCGACTCCCAGGTTGAGAAACCCTGCTCTAGGCATACATGAGTTATGTTGGAACATACATACATACACTTTTATGTGTATAAATGCAGATAAGAGAGAGTTGAGAGAGAGCGATTAAGGAATTGCCGCTCTCAATCTCTTCACTTTACTTTTGCGATTCGCGAATTTCTTGCGTGACAGTTTGGGGCTAGCTAGTTTTTTTGTCTTGGACCACGATCCGATTTTCGATATGCTCTACCTAAATGCTGTAATGCGAATATTGAGAAGTTATCTGCGATGAAAGTAGCTGCAAATAAATATATTACATAACTTGTTTATTGCTATTACACGATTTTTTAAATTTGTATTCAATATTCACACATAACACACCGACGTTCTGTCAATACCTCAGATGTTATATTTTAAAGATAAGAATTACTTATGTCGTGAAATGATATGAATATATATATTCAACTGATATATACAACTGATGATATGAATATATATATTCAACTGATATATACAACTGATGAATTGTAATGTAACTATTTTACATAATTTTCATGCATTGAGGAAAGTAGAATATCATAAAAGAATTTCACCTGAACGGGTATCGAACTCACGATTTAAGCGCTCGGTGGTGTACCACTGAGCTAATATGACCGCTTTTCGGAAGCTGCTTCTGAAATATAACTGAGCTCATACGTAAATGCTCTTTTCCGTATGGAAATCACAATGACGAAACGAGAGTGTGAATACATAGTCTCGAAATATTGTATCATTAAGTATTTCAATGTTACTTTTTTCTACACTTAATACCATTTCAACATGTCTTATTATATTTAACAGAAGGAAAAACATATCTGTACATCGTTTCCCGATTACTAAGGTTGGCTTTGGAGGTTCGAACCAGCAGCTTTAGTTTACTGTTTTCCGAAGATACCCGAAGTTGGACTTCGAAAGTGTTTGTCTCAAAACAGCTATCATCATATCGCTCAATCTGTTTGGTATATGGTATATGTTTTTGTACGTGTAAAGTCAGTATAACAATTCATTCTTTAAACAGCTTTTCGTATGTATTAATATTCCTTTATAAAAACTGTTTTTAATATTATTATTACGGCGCACCATTTTCAGATTTCTTTCGCGAGTCGTTGACCAAGTCGTTCCCCACCAGCGTTGCCAGACTCACAGCTCGGAATTATTCCAAAACCTGATCGAACTTATGCTAGATTCGGTCAAATTATGCTAGATCCTCATAATTACTAATTCAGGAGTTTAAAAAAACGAAGTTGAGATACGATAACGTAACTTAAAATACACAGAGAGCAAGAATGCATGGATAGAACTCAATACTTCACGCACCAAAATTTTAACTCAACTAAATTAATGCAGTCGTTGCCAGATTCAATGGCGTATATGTCGTATAAATGAATGCAAAGTTTTTGTTTACATATTTTGAAAGAAAATTACTTCGCAGCATAAGCGGAGTTGGGAATCGTCTGCTGGGGGGGGGGGGGGCAGATTTTTGGTCATTCTCGGAGCTGTCATTTCAGGAATAAATATGATCATGAAGTCAGAAATAAAGATGGTGAAGTTGTCAAAAAGTTGGGGGGAGAATGGCCCCCATAGCTCCGCCCATGCGTCGGAGTTAAAGGATTAGAAAACCCTGGGTGGAGCCACAAAAAAGCCCAAAGACGTTTCGAACCTACTTCGAAAAATAAGACTGCCTGTATGGTTTACCGACTGTATGAATCAATGGAAGAGGATACATTTCTGCCGTTCTTTTTCTTCCCACGATCAACTTCTTTCTCATCTCCAGGTTTTACGGTTTTTTGATAAACTTGCTGAAATTGTGCTAGATTTGGGCAGGATGCTAAAAGCAAGATGCTAGATGCTAGAGACATGCAAATTATGCTAGATCTAGCATCATTATGCTAGATCTGGCAACGCTTTTCCCCACAATAGGCGTGTCGTGCAAGTAACCAATCACACGTCAGGTACTAGCTTTTACCTATTGCTTCCTTCTCACAGCTCAGAACATTGGTAACTATGGATAGACGTACAGCAGTAATTACTTTATGGGAGTTGGAAGGTTATTCTGCAACTGCAGCTAGCAGGCGAGTAGGTGTCTCGGCCTCTACAGGAAGGCGATGGATTCGGAAATATGGTGCTACAGGTCAGACTGATAATTTACGATCTCCTGGTCGTCCGCATGTGTCAACCGAAGCCCAAGATGCGAGATTAGTAAACGAAGCCCGGTTAGACCCACTAAGGACGTCTAGACAGCTAAGGGAAGTTTCTCTCTTTCCTGGTAGTAAGCATACAGCTCTGCGAAGGCTTCGTCATGCTGGGTTACGTGGCCGTGTTGCTGCCGTGAAGGAAAAACTCTCAGGCGACCACAAAATTTACCGTCTCGCGTTTGCACAGGCGAATGTGGGTCTCAATTGGGAAAACGTAGTTTTCTCAGATGAATCCATATTCACAACATCAAAGGAGGGACGCCGTTTTGTGTATCGTCCGAGAGGCACCCGATATGACCATGGATATGTGGCTGCTTGCAATCGCAGTGGCCATGTATCTATTTTATGTTGGGGTTGGATTTCCAGTCGCGGAGCAGGACAGCTTCATAGAATTGAAGGACATCTGGACAATGCTCAGTACTTAGACATTATCAGTAATATCATGGTGCTATCTGTACGAGTATTTCAGCCTGATGATGTAATTCAGTTCCAGCTATACCAGTCGCCAATACATACTTCCCGTGTGGTTCAGGAATGGTTCGCAGGGCACCCTGAGATTGATTTAATCGACTGGCCGCTCGTGGAGCAGACCTCAATCTCATGGAAAATATGTGGGCAGAAGTGAAGCGTACTCTAAGGGAAAGTTGGCCTGAGGCAGATCCACCAAGAACTCAGGATGACCTGTGTCATCTTGTTTCCGAAGCATGGCTGGAGGTAGGGGAAGGAGATAGATTTGTCACCCATGTAATAGATTCCATGCCCAGAAGAATGGAGCGTGTAATAAATTCAGAAGGGTCTTGGACACAATATTAATGTCCCCGCCTTAACTCCCGAAAACAGCCCTTTTCAGGGCTACCTAAACGCTTCTGAAAATATTTCTAGAAGTAAACCACTCCTTGTATCCGATTTCTGTGCAATCCTACCAACAAAAGAATGATAATTAGCTGTAGGCTTTGAACTCAAGACCTCTTTATTGGCAAGTCCGTACTCTACCAGTGAGCTAACATGAACACACAAACCCAATCTGAAGAAACACGATTTTCAATTTCTGGTATTCGATGACGATGATGCTCATATACTTGGCAAATGTTGTATTCAACTTGGGATATTCCGCAACACACACACACACACACACACACACACACACACACACACACATAAACAAAGCGAAAGAGAGAGAGAGATGAATATACAAAAGCATATTCAACGTATTCGAATGAGACTCTAAGTAACGACATTCCGTTCTAAAGAGAATTTGTGTTTCTTCCCGTGACGTTAAGGGGATCTGGAAAAGTTATGTGTCTTGAAGCAGGATACGACTTTGGATACTCTGTTTATACACTTTCTATATCCGTAGGAATATATTGTATTTCACGAATGTAAATGACATGCTGTAATGAGAATATTGAGAAGTTACATCTGTATGACAAATAGATGCAAATAAATACACTACATAACTTATTTATTGCTATTAAATGATTTTCCTAACTTGTATTTACATCCTCATATATAATACCGACCTACTGTGAAAATTACCCCAGATGTTATATTTTAAACATAATAATTACTATGTTTTGCAATGATTATGTTATATATACACAACTTATGTATTCTAATGTAATTATTTTATATAATTTTTCATGCATTGCGGAAAATATAATTTTAAAAAAAAAGGATTAGCCTAGACGGGATTCGAACCCTCAACCTTATGATTTGAAATCCGACAGTTTACCAATGAGCTAACACAACCTTCTAGCGATGTATAGCGGATCTTAAGATAATTATGACATTCATATCCATTACAAACGCTGTTTCTGTTCTACTTTGACTTTTATTTTAGTACTCAGGCGATAATTATGTTCTATTTCTTAACTTTGAGCATTCTTTTACATATGGAAAGATTCCTTAACGTATTTAAATGTTCCATTACGTATGGAGAGCTAAATGACAAACAAGCATGTGCTAACATTAAAAAAAAAAAAAAAAAAAGGTTTCGAAATATTGTATCATTAAGTATTTCAATCAATGTTGCTTTTTTAAACACTTGGTAACAAGTCTTATTATATTTAAAAGAAGAAAAACACATCTGCAAACTTTTTCCCGATTGCAAAGGCTGGCTTGGAGGTTCGAACCTAGCTTACTTTTTCCCGAAGATACCCGAAGCTGGACTTAGAAAATTTTTGCCTCAAAACACCAATAAAGAATGCGCTCAACCTTTTTGAGACAAGGTGTACATGGGGTCCTTGGTTCGATCCCAGCACGCGCCAAGTGAACTTTGTGGCGGGTTCCTCGAAGTTCTCCTGTTTCCTCTCACTTTCTTCATTCCACCATTTCATCATTTCTCATCATCACCGTTTCCTTTAGCCTAGCCGGTATAATCGTGGGACGTAAGACTCAAAGATTTAATTTCGAAAGGAAGTAAAAAAAAGAAAGAAAGAAAGAAAAAGAATAGGGATATCTTCTATTAGAGAAAAACTCTGCTACCGAATGTAAGTGTAAGGCATAAGTATTAGATATGAAGAGTACACAGATAATATTTAATTTTTCTTATATCAAAAAGAAACTTATATTGATATTTTTCTTATATCAAGAAATTTCCCAAACCGAGGGAAAACGGGATAGAACTCGAAAATTTTGTCCTTTTTTTTCAAAAATTACTGGTTAATTCTTGTTAAATAGACATAAGTACTTAATTAAACATTCTGCACGAATCAAATAAATATTACACGTACTATTTTAATTTTTGAGTAAGATAACTAGGTAATAGCTATATTGTTTAAAAACATATTATTGTACACAGATAATGTTTTTCTTCCTGCGTAGCGGTACCGCAATTAGAGAAGAGATTCTCAAAAAAAAAAAAAAAAAAAACACGTCAATATAAATAGCATTTAACAAAAAAAAAAAAAAAATATATATATATATATACATATTGTCCAAAGATGATCCACATGTCAATCGAAAGATCCTTTGCTGAACCAACTGATATGCTCCTCAGGCGTAGTTTTTGTATTGTTCGAGAAAATGCAGAAAAATAAATCTATCTGAAAACTTTAAAAAACAATGTCATACAAAAAACATGTCAATTATTGAGATCAAACTGAAACTGAAGGATATCGTAACTTCTTCATTATGACACTAACAAGGCGGCAACAGAGGATATGGTTAACGAGATAAACACTAAAATCGGTCATCATTAACTCTTGAATTTCAATTTCTGTTTTAGTAAAATGTCCAAAGAAGAGACACTGGATATATAACACTGGATAACCGCATTAAACTGAACAAAATACTATATATTTACATGATTTCGGAGAGGATACATTTTGTAGCACTTAAAAGTATGTCGTTCTTGGCCAATAATTGAGCTTTTATTTTGCTGTTAAGAACGGCTTATTTATTTATGAACTCTACATGGTATCAAAACACAATGTTATCTAGCAGATTCTTTTTATTCCATGTATGTCTTTGTCTAACAGTGATATGCGTACTCCTTTACCCACACATTACTTATAATGAACAATAAAGATTTCAGTCCATTAGAATGGTGGTTTCCAATTGATATGTCTCGTGAGCAATCCCGTAACGTGTCACGAAATTTTAGAATTGAACACTCATGAAGCATGTAATGATTAATTACAATCAATTTTGAGACAGATTGTACCAGTCAGGGGCGGATCCAGGACGGATTTCTGGGGGGGGGGAAGCGGTGGATTGTAAGACTGCTACTTAGAGCTACTTTTAAGAGCGTCAAAAAATAAACTATATATTTTGTTTATATATAAAATAAAAAAGGTTCCTCTTCTGGGGGGCGATCACCCCGATCACCCCCTCTGGATCCGCCGCTGGTACCAGTTAATGCCTCCAGCGACAGCAACAATGCCCAGTACAACATAGATTTTGAATTTAGCGTTTCCTTTCAGTAGCGAGGATATATAGTACTACATAGAATCACTACACCATAAAAAAATACTTAGGGCTTATAGTCTTATCCTACTATCAGTGGCGTATTTAAGGGAGCTTCTGGGCTTAAGACCCCTCTGAAATTTTATTGCTATATTAAAGTAAATGAAATATCTTGCAGAATTTTCACATTTCCAGGAATAACGTTTCAAATACCCCCCCCCCCTCCGAAACAAAATCGTAAATACGCCACTGATTACTAAAATTTATATTTTATTGTTAATACTAAAAATTGTGTCGCGAAGTCATGATTATTCAGTAAAGTGTATCGTCAGTCAAAAAATATTGAGAACCTTTGTATTAAAGGATGTTACTTTCACAGTCATTATTTCTGTTTTCTCTTTACCTAGAGGCAGTTACTTACTTATTCACAAAGAAACCATTTTCTCAATTTAATCCTTATAAAGTACTAGATAGTTCAAAATAACTTTAAAAGAGTGTTTCTTTTTTTAATATATATATATATATATCTGTTCATTATATGACCGTCTCTTTCTTCCATGGGAGCCAGGCTTTTCTCTAGTAAACTTTTTTTAAATATCATATGATGCAATATTTCAACAAACGGTATGAATACTTTCCTTACACTGAAATCAAACTAAAAAAATAAAGGTCAGGGTTATAAGGAACACCCAACCAAAACATTAAGCATTATATACGTATATTGATAGCAACATGTTATTTCATATAAATGGCATTAGTAAAATCGTGTTCTCCTTTTCTCCGTCTTCTTCCTAGCTGTCGATAAATCGGCTAGAGCCAGAAAGATTACATCACAGAGTGTGAGTGAGAGTGAGTGAAAGAGAGAGAGACGGGATGCCGATGCCCAGTCGTGGTGCGGTGCCGTGCAGGGCCTACGCTGTCTGTGTGTGACTTTCAACTGGAAACTAACCGCAGGCTGTCTGCGCGGTACCGTTCACTCATTTAATTCTCATTACTCGAGTCGTTTAGCTGTACGAATCAGCAGGCCCCTACTATAATGAGAAATAAATTAGTAAAGAAATTAAGATAAAAGTCTTGGAAAACAGCGGGACTTTGAGAAGTGAATTTTCCAAGGAAAAAAGAACACCAAATGAAAGAAGGACTCTAAAAAGGGTTTATAGATGTACATTATAATTCATCGTATAGATACCTTAACTGTGCTGTATGGATTTCGATCTTCATTTTGCAACTGAAAAAACAAATACAAATTAATGCCCATTATCTACACACGAAAGCACTTTCGATATGTTATTTAACTCAAATCAAAATAGAAGTATTACTTATGCCTTAAAATATCATTTGCATTTGCTAAAATCGCGATTATTAAAATATATTTTAATATATAATTTATAATTAATTTTATTTTGGGCCGGCGTTTCACAGACTGCGATCCTCGAAGCCCATCCTTGTAGCATTCTTAGACTGAACATTAGTCCAGAACAAGAGAGAAATATAAAATCAAATCAATTGTGTATCATATACGACAGTTGAGAATCTCAAACAGGTACAGATTATATAAATAATACATTATACAATTTAATAAGTTAACGATTATACATTCTGATAGCTTATATAGATGCATTATAAAATATTCTTGAGAGCCTTCACTTATCTAAACAAATAAATACATAATTTCTTCGATTAATACAATATAAAATAAAGGGTATTTAAATTGATACTATTTTAAAACTATATGGGTACTGGTACATGCTAAAAACATATTATATATATATATATATATATATATATATATATAGATAGATAGATAGATAGATAGATAGATATAGATATAGATATATAGCCAGGGACGTAAGCAGGAGGTGGGTCCTAGGGGGTCCGAACCCTCCCCGAAATTTCTACTTTTGTATAATTTAGCCTAATTTTAGGGGCAATTTTAGGAATTTTAATATAAAATACCCTCATATTGAGTTTGGACCCCTCCCGAAATAAATTCCTGCGTACGCTATTGTATATCGGGTCTTCCAAAAATGGTATCCACGGACCACAGAGCACTATTCTACAACTCAAAATAAACCTATATATACCTTTCCAGCCTGGAGACGAGAATTGTACTATATGGCAACATCGCAGATAAAGAACCATATATCAGATCTACCAATCCATCAAGTACTTACATAGATTCTTGCCAGATGACAGTTAAAGTCAACAGACGTTGACACTAGCACCAGGTATTACCTTGACAATCAATGTAACTGTTTGATGGATTTGTAGAGCAATGCCAATGGTTCCAAGTTAATATGGGATTTTGCCACATATTGAAATTTTGATTTCCCATAGCGGCTCAAGAAGGCCCCGGAGGCCATTCCATCATATAACATTTTCGCTTTATTTTGACCTCTAGAATAGTACTCTGTAGTCCGCGGGCGCCATTTTTAGAGCACCTGCTGTTTAGGTACTACCATCTTCAGAGCTATATTAACGCAACGTTGTTTTTCTTTTAAATCTATCTTTTAACAATTTATGAATTCAATTACATATGCATTTTTTAGTGTTCGCGTCTTTGACGTGGGAGCCCCGTTTTCACGTTCAGATGGGAACTCATATGGGGTGGATCCCGTGTCACACTTTAGATCCACGTCTCACATAGCTTCGGTACTGGAAAGGGACATTAAATTCATAACCATATCATAAAATTTTCATACTGTTAATACAATTGATTGCTTTATTTCAAAACTTACACGCCAGATATGCATCTAAACTTGGATTTTACGAAGATACGTTTGCTGTAACAATATGCAGGACTACCCAAAATGACAACGTGCACTGGTCTTTTGAGTAGGAGGAAAGAGAAAAATAGCTAAAATACTTAAATCGACTCAAAATATGTATAACTATGCAATTAATACAAGAACAAATCACATTACCTATGATGCAAAACATCAAACAGATTACTTAAAGTTTGGAAGATGTATTAGTAATATCAATGACTCGGTATCTTTACAAAATGATATAAATGCGGTTTTCAAATGGTGTATTTGTTTTCATATATTTGTAGTTATAATTCGTAGTGCATTACGAATGTATAATTATATGCAACTCAATTATTCACAGATATTCTAAATTTACGTATTTCGTCTGGATACATTTCAAATACTTCAACTTAAACTTCACACACACACACACACACACACACACATATATATATATATATATATATATATATATATATATATATATATATATATATATATATATATATATATATAACAGAAGCTCGGAAATTTTGTATAGAAACGTAAACTCGATGACAACTTAATATTTTTGCTGAACTCTATTTTTTAAAATATAAAATTAATAAATTTATTACAATTCAAAATTATTCGACATTCAACTAAAATAACAACAGGCATAAACGAGGAATGGAACAATAATTGCTAACAGAATAACTAACTAACTCTATGGCCTATGGAACCCGGAGGTTCAATGCCGCGTTCACAAAAGCTCTCCACTGACTTCTATCCTTAGCCAATTGGATCCAGTTTCTACTTTGTATTCCAATCTCTGCGAGATCCATTTTAATATTGTCCTCCCATCTGCGCCTAGGTGTTCCTAATGGTCGTCTTCCGATTGGTCTTCCAGTCAAGACTTTGAAAGCGTTTCTACTTTCTTCCATTCTAGCTACATGACCCGCCCACCTAAGCCTTCTAGACTTGACGACCCTAACAATGTTGGGTAAACCATATAACTTATGTAGTTCCTCATTATGAAGTTTCCGCCATTCCCCATTCCCGTTCCTCTTGGGTCCGAATATTCGTCTCAGGATCTTGTTCTCAAATACTTTCAGTCTATGTTCTTCCCTCAGAGTAAGTGACCATGTTTCGCAGCCATACAGAACAACAGGCATAATTATCGTTTTGTATATTTTAAGTTTCAAATTCCTCGACAGAATTCGCGACGACAAGAGATTTTGAACCGAATAGTAACACGAATTCCCTGCTTTTAGTCGACATTTAATTTCTTCGTGAATATGATTTTCCTCTGTTAATATTGATCCTAGATATTTGAAACTATGCACTTTATCAAAAGTATTATTTAATATTTTAAAGCATCCATAATTTGCTGTATTCCGGTCCCGACGCACTTCCATGTATTTAGTTTTCTCTGCATTTACTTCTAAACCCATGTCCCTGCAAGCGTTTAATAAAATCTCTGCATTCTTTCTATTGTTCTCCTATCATCCCCTATTAAATTTACATCATCAGCATATGCGATAACCTGGTGAGTACCGTTCAACGCTAGGCCCTGGTCGCTATCTTTGATTTTCCTTATAGCGTATTGCAGAACGAAGTTAAATAATAATGGCGACAACGCATCTCCTTGTTTCAGGCCATTTTCGACGTGAAAGCTCGTGGACAAAAATTTTCCTATCCGGACTTTGCTTTGGGATTCATTTAAACATATCTTAATTAATCTAATTAGCTTTCTCGGTATTCCAAGTTCTATAAGAACGTTGTATAATGTTTCTCTCCTAACCGAATCGTACGCCTTTCTAAAATCAATAAATAGTTGATGTACTGGGGTATTGTATTCCCACTTTTTTTCGAGTATTTGGCGAATGGTAAATATTTGATCGATAGTTGATCGATTTCGTCTAAATCCGCACTGATAATCTCCAATAATTTCACTGCGTATGGGGTCAGTCTTGCTAACAGAATATTTGAAAGGATTTTATAGGATGTTGACAGAAGAGAAATGCCTCGATAGTTATTACAGTCAGTTTTGTCGCCTTTCTTGTGAATTGGAACAATGATTGATTCTTTCCACTCTTGTGACAATTCTTCCTTGTTCCAGATAAGGAGAATGAGTTTGTGTATCTTCTTCCACAATTTCTCGCCTCCAGCTAAAATTAACTCAGCCGGAATTTCATCTACACCCGGAGATTTGTGTTGCTTTAATTTCTTTATAGCGGTTTCTACTTCTATTCGGTTGGGTTCTGGAATATACGGTTCTGCGGTGTGTATCACCTTTTCCCCACGCACACTAGTTTTTGGTTGCGTGTTAAGCAAATCGTCAAAGAAATCCTTCCATCTATTTAAGATGCTATCCGTGTCAGTGAGAACTGTACCGTCTTTTTCTGTCTAACAGAATAACAGAAAAATATAATAATTTGAATAAAATTTTAACAATTGCATTAAATACATTTACGAAACAATTAAGAAAAAATATTTAGAAATAATTACCACAGAAAACGACTAGGTGTTCTGTTGACTTCATATCAATAAGTTGAGTAGTTTGATTTTCGTAATAAGAGATTATTGTCTTTCACAATATAATTAAGAATAATACATTTACATAAATAAAGATTAAAACATAATAATAAAATAAAGTATTAAAACAATTATAAGTTGAACTAAAATATTTTTCCGTCTTACTGTGTTTTATTTTAAAAAAACAATACTTTCTTAATTTTTATACGGTTAAAATTTTTGAATGAACTTTTGTGTTTACGTTCCTGCACAAATTCCTGTGTACCCACTCTTAACGTGGGCTCTGAACGACGACCAGGGTTTGAAGCCGGTGTAATGTTAGCGGATGCACGAACCACCATATAAGATCAACTTTCACAGTATATGTCGTACCCACCATACTACTTCGCCTTCAAAAGTTGGATTACAGAAGACCGGTGCTTTGACGAATTTACATTACTATTAGCATTAAAGTGGATCATTAGGTGTTCTCGGTGCTATGCTAAACGATGCAGGAATCTTGCGGCGTTGCCAGATAATAAAGGAAGTAGTCATAAAATTCTGCTTGGATACTTAGTGGAGAAACATTAATTTAATTTTTCATTAGCAATGTTTAAAATTCGTTGCGAAAAATCTTTCGATAAAAGCAAATATTGTAAGATATATATCAGGAGTAAGCAAAAATTTGCTATAGGGTTCGCTTACCACCTGATTCCTTTTAGTAACAGTATTTTTCTGACGACTTAATATACAGTCCTTATTATTATTTTAAGTTATTATATATTACCAGTCCCATGTTTTTCGCTCAAGTAAAGAATAATACTTATTGTGGGTGAAAGCTGAGGCATATGTTTTTATTTTAGGAGTACACATCCCAAGTGTAATTAATTTCGAAGCAGTAGGAAGGGTGAAAATTATTATATAATCAAAATATTTATAGCAATATGATCAAGAGGAATGCTTAACTGACACTATTTTGGTACTCCCTGGTAGTCAATGGTCACTGATAGTATGCATAGAATCAGGCGCGTACCCAGAAATTTTTGACGGAGGAGGTCCAAGTTTTGTGGGGAGGGGGCGTGTCCAATACTACTAGATACTATGTCTATGTAGTACTGAACGGATATTATGCTGCACCCGAAACGACGATAAGTAATTGTAAAATATTTCCACCTATATTTTCAGAAAAAAAAAAAATGATCGAACTAAACTGTTTCGATTATTTCTCTGTTAAATAGGTATAGTTTCATTGAGAAAGTGTACAAATGTATTTTTAGTTACAAAGTTTTTGGGAGGCGGATCCGTTGGACCCCCGTGGGTACGCTCCTGCATAGAATCTATTTTAATGACTTATCAAATCTGGTTTAACAGTTCTTGCGAAATAAAGGTTCACGGGCGGTTGAAATGATGATGATGAATTATTGCGACATAGCGTATGAATCATGTCAAAAATGGATGAGTAAAGGCGATTACTACAGGAAGGAAACCTGAAAATACCACGTCTAACAGTAAAACTAAATTGTTTGAATATTTGGTAAGGAAGATTACTTGATTTTTAACAGCACTATATACTGTAGTTGTAAGCTATCAAATTGCTTGAAATAAAACATAAAAACACTTTTCACGATTGTTTCATTACTTTGAATATTACAAAGTACGAGTTGTTATCTTAACAATACTCCCGGCAAAACTGCCAGCCGATTGCAGTTACAGGTGACTACGAATACACATAAAATCCTTGGAAGTTAAGTACACTTCTATTAATCCCAACGTATCTGTTCCAATGTCACTATACTCGAAATCACATAAATCATGCATTTTAAGAGACAAGAGCAGCAAAAAATTAGAAACATTTGAGCTTTGTGTGTTCATCGAAACTTTTGATCAGCATCTCAAAAACTACAACCTACTTATATATATATATATATATATATATATATATATATATATATATATATATATATATATATATATATATATATATATATATATATATATAAATTCACTTTACCTAAGAATACGTGCCAACATTCAAATTGCTTAAATCATGCACTGTGATAGCGCATAGCAGAACAGCTGTCACTCTATGAGTTGTTCTGACTTTTTTGATCAGGTTCATCGATCAACTCTATTAATTTTACAGAACTTGTCCGAAATCTGTTTTGTACATGTATATATTGTACACGATGTGTAGTTGTACTCAAGATCAAATAAATCCTACAATTTGACAACAAAAGCGAAAAAGTAAAAACAGTGGCGGCTTTAGCAGGTAGGCCGGGTAGGCACGAGCCTACCCAAAATTTTGAAAAATATATAAACGCTAAAAAATACAATAAAGAGTAAATATATTTTCCACTATTTATATTAATGGTACATAATTATCTAACTAATAGATACTAAAATAGAAATAGACACTGCTGTAAAAGTAATTTTCTACTCTCATTATCAATCAAATGTGAATATGTATCCATAAGCGAAGGAGCGGGCCTACACAAAATTAAAATTCTAAAGTCGCCTCTGAGTAAAAAGACCAATTACTGAACTTAATAAGTTAGTAATTGCGATTTTTCATCAGGATCTCAAATATTACATGTATTATTTTCAACTATCCCCATTTTACATATGAAGGACTTTTACAATTAAATAATAATAATAATAATAATAATAATAATAATAATAATAATAATAATAATAATAATAATAATAATAATAATAATAATAATAATAATAATAATAAAGTATGTTAACATTTTGTGCTCTCGCATTTGTAGATGTATTCAAACCGTGGGAATTACTGCATTTCAAGTTAATTTTACAGTTACAATTATTTCTATTTCCAGTTTAAAAATCTATGCATTTTATTTTGTCTTCAATGAATCATTTTTGTGATGCAAATAATTTCATTCGAAACGAATATTTACTTACAAGCGTACACGTCAATCGAAGTTTAGCATTTAAAAAGAAAACAGAAGAGTTAAATGTAAACGATATCACGCAAGAACTGTACGTACATGTAATAATGTATAACTCCCTACGGGCACATATGCATATTCTGGTTTAATAACAATAAAAAAGGAAAAGAAAAAAAGGTCTTAAGTCAATTTCTAGTGAACTTTTAATATCTTTGCTTGGAGGTGAAAACTCATTTTCAAGTCCAGAAAGGTGGTGTTCGAAGGCATACAAGTGATCAGCGACCACTGAGTTAACTTTTTATGTCAAAGAACGTTTCTCACAAGTAGGATGGAGAAAATAGATATTTTGTATATTAACAAGCTATGTAGCAAATGTAGTACATATTTAAGTCCGTAATACGTAGCTACAAACTTTCTATCCCACTTCTATATTTATAATTCAATGGCTTAAATACGGAACACTTAAATTAATTTGAAACCAGACGAAATACCCATTCTCCTCATGGAAAGAATAATACTTATACAATATCTTGCAATACCTTCGGCACGGCCTCTACCGATTCCCGGGCCATGATATATATAATGAGGAATACCTTCGGTACTATCCCTGTCGATTCTCAAGCCCGCTGACACGTACACTCTTTGTACAGGAAAAATAAGGTTAATGCAAATAAAATAAATCAGACATCTGGAATGTATGCAACACGAAGAACAAGAAAAACGGTTGTGTTGTCTACCTTACAGGCAGTGTGGTTCACTATGCAATTTTTCTATAAAGAATGCTCACCTACTTATTTCAACGCCCACTTTTTCAGTGGCATACGAAATCAATTTTTTTCCCTTTACAATCATCAGCTTAACGCTTCAGACCTTTACATCACGTCTACTGAGTCACAAGTTCTCCCACGAAGTCAAAACGTAGGCATTACGAAAGAGCAATGGAAAACGACCGGAGCATTCAAAATGTTGGTATGGAGAAAAATACATTAACTACCGATACCTGAATTGCAGGGAAAACTAATAAGTACTGTGTGCTTTGCAACCAACAGCTCACAGCTTAGTATGGATAAGCTTGCAAAAAGAAATAATAGCTTCTTTATATGTCATCTTTGTTTAATAAACTTAATCTCATATATTGATGGATTATGCAGTTCTTTTTGCGTGCCTAAGATAAATATATTGTGATAAATAAAATAATTAAATACGAGGGTGATTCAGAAAGTAATGCCTCCAAGCCCACTACTTGGCCAATATTACTGCAAACACTCTGAACTGTTTATCATTAATGCACTTGTGTTTAAGGTATAGAATGCCACTTGTTTCGCCTTTCTATTTCTTCTCGTTCCAGAGTAATGGAGCAATCCATGGTATCCAGTGGTGAGGTTCGGTTGAAACAGCGAGCTGTCATTAAATTTCTGACTACGGGCATTCAGATGTCTAACCTGACACCCTAAAGCGACTGCAGGCCAGATTAAGGATCTAAACTTAAAGATCATCTTAAGGGATAACGGTACAGTTGTGACGCGAAGGTGGAAGCAGCAGTTTGGCAATGATATCGCCACCAGCCACCACAATTCTTCGCCGATGGCATGAAAAATCTCGTTTCACGTTAGCACAAGTATGTTGCTCGTAATGGGGACTATGTGGAAAAAATGAAACCACCATTTGTAGCTGACATTGAAAGCTTTCCACTGATACCTGTATCGGTGCTATCGGTCAAACACAAATACAGGTATCACCTTGGAGGCATTACTTTCCGAATCACCCTCGTATATGATGAACATTTTGAATATAAAATAATCAATGAGGTAGTTGTATTACATATAAAAGGATGTTTGTTTATTAATATATCCACTACTTTTATGATTGTGCACTCATCTTGAATTGTCTTTTAAGGAAGTAAAATTAGAAAAAGGAGCAACAACATGGCAGGTAAGTAAAGAGATGAAAAGAATACTAATTGCGTACATTTGGTTGAGAAAAAAATTGTTTTATTAGCGATGAGATAAGGGAAAAAGACTACAATTGATGATCCACACTAAAAAGGTTATGTAATCCTAGTGTAACTAATATTTTCATAGTTTCTGAACTAAAGGATATTATTAAATAGCAATTTTAACAAGCATGGATAGATCAACTACCGGAAACTCTAAAACAACAATTAAATAAATAATACGAAGAAAGAAGTTGAACATCAGTTGTAGGCCATTGAGGTTAGATGAACCTATAATAAATTCTAATTAAACAAATGAAGAGAAAAAATTAAATTAGCCCATTAGAAACTAAACTACTCTGATTGGTAGTTAGGTAAACGATACACTTAGTAGTGTAAGGCAAACACACAAAGTATGGTTTAAAACATTTCCTTTTAAAGAATAACAACTTAACAAGCATCATGGCCTTTCTATGTATTAAATCATGTGCTTCAGTTTTCATGTAGAGAAAGGGTTCTTTGAAATAAATCGTTGGAAACCGGTTATAGATAGCGACAGAAAAAAAAAGTTAACTCGTGCGGTAATAACAAAAGACAGGAGACGCAATGAGATTTCTCATCTGGAGGACAGTGGCGGAGTGAGAGACATTTCACGAACATGTCCTATAATGTTTAAGTCACTTAATTGAGTTGCTTCACGTATACTTTGAAGATCTTCCAGACAAAGCGTAGGAAGAGAAACGAAGGAAAGGAGGGCTTGAGGAACCAAGGAAATGGCATGGGAAGAGGTTTGAATCTGGAAAGGTTCTCAGTGTTTCCAACTGAAGTATTTTTATCCTTTTTTTTTAAAAAAAAGTTGCAAATCATACTCCTTTTTTTCACACCGAGACTTAAGCATGCCGTTGGAAGAGCACGGTGGCTCAATGATAGAGCGCTTACCTCCGGCGCATGGAGTCCTTGGTTCGATCCCCGGCCAAGTG
>NW_027656633.1:0-73763 GCF_964235325.1 Thermobia domestica
GGACATATCTGCATCAGTATGTACCGTTTCGTTACTAAAGATCACAACTGAAATTACCGTTGAAAGTTATTCGGAATGTAACTGTGGACATCTCAGTGAAACTCATATTCTATCACATGCAAGAAGACATAGAAGGAAAAGAAGCAAACCAATATCATGCAGACGACTGTTGAACAAAACCAACGTTTGAAAACATTGTTCTAAAATTGCATTGTTCGACAAATTGGCTTCGCATTTCAGTTGATTCATTTTTGCATCAAACCATTGCCCGCAATCAAAATAGAAGGTACCATTTAACAAGAATTTTACATACTTTATCCCATTACAGAGACATTTATCTCTTATAAAAACACATTTCAAATAACTTTGTTTCGTAGATACAATTTGCAAAAACTAAGGCTCTCATTTGCAATTTCACCGATCCTTCCCGCTTCACTCACGTACGGAGTGAGGTTAGAATACATTTCTAGGAGTTAGATTTCTTCCTTTCCATTATGGCACTTTCACTTTAATCATCTTTTCGACTGTTGTAACATTCCCGAGCTATAGAGATTTCTTCCTTTCCATTATGGCACTTTCACACTAATCATCGTTTCGACTGTTGCAACATTCCCGAGCTATAGAATGATAAATACCCTCTGTGATTTCCTATTCGAATATTTGTTCCGGTGTTTTCATATTAGTGATACTGGACGTTTTACCTGATGCAGGTACCATGCCTTGGTGGTCATTTTGAAAACGGTGACCCATATGAACGGTGACCCATATGCTTTAGCAACAGCACTATTTAGTTTTTAAAGATATGTTGAACGAGGTATCACTCACCCCATGTTTCCATTTACAATTTTGAGGTTGTGCCCTGGGCCCCCATGAAGGGTGGCCATGGGAGCCTCCACGACAATATCAATCGATGTGCCACATGACATTTTCTATTTGAGTTTTTGTTCGGTTCATTTATGTTCAACCGTTTTCATATTAGTGGTACTGCACATTTTACTGTATCTTTACTGTATCTGATAGAGGCAACATGTCTTGTCGGCCATTTTGAATACAGTGCCCGATATGAAAGATCTTTTGCCACAACGCTTTTTAGTTTCTCAAGGTCTATCGAACGAGGTACTACTCACCCCTTGCTTCCATTTAAAATTAAAATTGGGCCCCGGGAACCTATGCAGGGGCCGGGAACCTGGGTGGCACCGCGACCATATATATATATATATATATAAAGAGAGAGGGGGGGAGAGGGAGAGAGATACAGACAGCAGAAAGAGAAAATTCTATTTGCCTCAGCAGTGGATTTTGTTTGCGGAGAGGCTCGAGGAACGAGTAAGAAACATTTGCGTTGTACGTGCAATGCAAAAAATTATCACAAATTTATTTCGGGGGGGGGGGGGGGTTGAGCCCGATAACCACCCCCTAAATGCGCCAATGTACATCAGTCAACCGTTCTCATATTATCTAACACAACAACGAAACAAATTTTGAGTGAAGGCAATTTTAGTATCTATTAATATCAATATTCGAGACGAAACCGAGACTTTCGAGACTGACTTAAGTCTCGTCTCGATTTATAGAGGTCTGTCTCGGTCTCGGTCTCGTCTCGGTATTTAGAAGTCCGTCTCGGTCTCGGTCTCGTCTCGGTATATAAATGTCCATCTCGGTCTCGGTCTCGGTACCATCCCTACGTAAAAGTGTGTATCAGGGGGCCGAAAAGCTTTAGAATGCTTGTCAAGTTCGAATCAACGACGAGGAAGAAGTACGCCCTACTTCTAATACTAATGCTAAGATTCAACAAGCTCAAATTTTGTTTAGAAGTTTCTGCGAGTTGGGTACTAACAAGGAACATCACCCAAGTATCCGGCTCCGATTTCAATGAATATTTTTTTCCTGATAGAGGGCATGTATGCATTATTTGTGATTACAACAATTTTTGCCATGGTGCATGTTTTCTCTCTCTCTCTCTCTCTCTCTCTCTCTCTCTCTCTATATATATATATATATATATATATATATATATATATATATATATATATATATAATTTTTAAGAGTTGTGATGTGGTTATTAGAGATTACTGCAGAAGTCCCTTACTCCCCTTGTAAACGGAGTATTAATGAAAGAACAATCATGTAGATATATATAAGGCCTAGGGAGAAGTCGTATGGTAGGTATGACCTTGACGGAAGCCATATTGAAATCCGCCATTTTCAATTGAGGTCAAGTTTTTTAAATGGGAATAGGGTAATATGATACATAATTTCGGGCTAGAATTTAATCAGGAAACAACGGTGAAGTTAGTTTTAAGATACGCACATTTGGGGGAAAGTTACAGGCAGTGTCCCCTGCAGATGAGAGCAGTGTCCCCTCTCGTGAGAAACACTAAAAGTATTCCACATTACTGCTTTCGTTTCTCATAGCTTTCACTTCCAGCCTAATCACTTAATCAGGCTATGACTTCAAAATGAGTTAAAACGAGCTGAACGAGCGAGCCATTTATCAAAGTCGACTCGACTCGAAACTCGACTCGAATTCGTTTCGAGTATCCAGTTGAGTCGAATTTAACTCGACTCGTGCCCATCCCTGATAACAGAGAAGTTTATAACAAACAATTCTCTTTCAGTTTTTCTATGGCTGGTCCTAGCTCACTCGAAAAATTTATTACTTATAGAGATCCTTAGCCTATTGAGTTTAACAAAAGAAAGATTTACTAACTTTATAATAATGAAGATTCTAATTCTTTTGTTATTAAATAACTACTCTTTAATGCAGATATACTGACAAGAAATGACAAATAAATGAAGATACAATAATATTGTCTTAGGATAATGTACCGAATATTGGGCAGTTATGATCTCATGATTTTCCGTGTACGGCCGACTACTTTCTGGTACGGTTAATCCCCAATCTTTCTACGTATTTCACGATTTTACTCTATTGTTTGTGTAATCAATTTTTCATAACATCTCAAGTACAATCTTATTATAAAGTGAAAGTGACTATTTTTATGACTCTTCATCACTTGATCCACCCGACCGATCTCGATCAAATTTTCAACTGATAGTAAGATTGCTTACTGAATAATCGTGTAAAGATGTGTCAAAGCTAACTCCACCGTTGCATCGATGAAGGCAAAGCATTTTACGGGAGATTAATAGCAGGAAATTAGACCTGAATGCATCGCTTTTGTACCGAAATCTAAACGGCAGAGTATGGTCTGAAAACGCCAGTAAAGAAGAAATTCAAGATGAAACGTTCCGTAAGAAAATGATGTTAATCGTATGTGTGCGATCCTAAAGGACCTATACTTGAACACTACCAAGGAAAGGGGTCTACAGCCACCAGTGTAACCTACAGTCATACAGTGTCACTGCTCGTCTCAAAGACCCAGTAAAATATGGATTCTACACTAATATAGGTCATTTTCGATTATTTTTAAATATCTTCTCCTTCCCCCCACCCATAAGTCGCACCGTCAAAGTGCAATGTTAAAAAATAACCCAGGCCCGAATCTCATCTATGTTGAAAATTTGACTGATATCGGTCGTGTGGTTCGAGATTTATTAAGTTTTATTTATTTTTATATATCTTACCTCCTCATCCCCTAACTTCTATCGTGAAAGTGAAATGATAGAAACCATCCTAGTCCCAAACCTCATCTATGTTGAAAATTTGATTGAGATCGGTTGAGTGGTTCAAGAGTTATGAAAACATAGTCACTGTCAATTTTATATATTAAGATTACTGGTATATTTTTCTATATCGAACACGGTACAAATTTAATCAAGAATTCATTAAGTAAAGTTAGAGAGTAGCATATTGATCTTGAAAGAATTGTGATAAGATACTAGTTTTATGTCGATATGTAGATTTAACATTAAAACAAAAGTGTTTATAAAGTCCTATTTCCTTTGAAAATAAATCAACCAGTCTGCATATACGTACGTCCATGGTTCCTTTCGTAAGTTGTTTGAAAGTTTCGGAATTGTTTTACACTTGTAATAACTAGAAAGGAAGTGTTCACAAAGTAAGCTATGTTTAACCTTATGACAAAGAAACATTTGTAGGAAGAGTTCTCTTCAAATGGTGTATTTCAGAATTGTTTCTATAGAAGTTCTGTTCCGTACTTTGGATATAATGGCGTCAAGTTATTCTTAACTTCTTCGTACAGTATATTCCCTTTTTGTTGCTAAATGATGTTAAATTATAAAACATTCAAGTTTAGTACCCTTTTGTAAAGCTCGCATAGTTGTTATTTTGAAGTTACACCTAATTGTTATAAACTATCTTTTTATTTTATTTTAGATAGTTTTGGACAGTTTTGTTTGAGAACAGAACAACTGCATTACCTGATTTATTACGTATGGCATTCCTGCAACCTGCAGCTTGCAAATGATCTGGCCCGAGGTTATAAATCAGGAGGAAATGGTTAGTTATAATGTTACTTGAGACTTGTGACTATAATACGCCAAAAATCCGTCTAAAACAGTCAGCCGAAAATCATATGCTGAGTGTTTTAGTAACCATATACAGAACGTTTCCCATTATTTAAATAGCTGTAACTCTGCATTGGTATACACGAAATATATTAATATAAACAATGATGGCATAAGACATCTTGAAATGACATAATGAAATGTGATTTCTTGAAATAACATAACGGGTTGTCTACATATTACGTAACGCTCTTTTTTTTACCAATTTTTACCCCCTCCCCTTTGTCACACTTCGTAACTCGAGGTCGAATCCCTCCCCCATTTGTTACGTAACACATTTTGATTTTTGTTTTTTCGCCAATTTTGCTTATTTGGGGGTATTATTATTAATGGTAGAACTTTTTATTACAAAATACTTGTATTCTAAAAATCCCTCAAATCATCATTGAGTTTGCACTTGCCCCTGATATACTCACTGTACGCTTAATTTTGAATGGAATTAGAAAGGACATTGTCAATTTATACCCATGAAATTCGCAATCTTGCTCAGTTGTTATTTGTTTCTTTTTCTGTTGTTTAAAGTAATAATAATAATAATAATAATAATAATAATAATAATAATAATAATAATAATAATAATAATAATAATAATAATAATAATAATAATAATAATAATAATAATAATAATAATATACTACATTGGAAAATGAAATATATTGTCACCAGAATGAAAACAAATCCAGGAAAGAAAAACATCGGGGGGGGGGTAAGTTGTATTGGACAATTTAGTAACTTTTTTGGCTTAGTTGTAGAATACTTTCTATATACTAAATTGGTAAATTTGTGAATAGAAGTGTGTGAAAATGAATTGAAAAATTTGACAAACAGATTTGATTCAGAGTAGCTTATATTCTAAATGTATTTCTTAGTGTTTTCGTCAACTAATCAAAGTATTGGAAAATGATACTACCGTAACAATATTTTAACTCCATAAGATTGTCTAATTAACCAGTCGTAATTCTTCGAAATTACATACGGTACTGTAGTTTTTCCAAGAAGATCGCACTCATCCTTGTAGGTCACCGATGATCGACAAGGAGGAAATACTGCCGGAAGACGCAGATGAAACAGGATTTAAAGAATTAACTTTAAAAAAAAATACATGATCCAGAATGCTTCGAGTATTTGAAGTTCACCAGTGTCGATGACGAAAAGAAGCTCTCTTCCTCGTCGACCACAGATTCGAGGTGGCTGCACACGAGAAGAAGCAGGGATGTCTCGATTGTGAACCAGCTTTCGAGCATCTTCTTTGGGATTTCCCCTTCAGTTAACGAATTGGATTTTAAATATCTTATTTTGCTCTGCAAATCGTGGATCGTACCGTCGCGGAAAATATTATTTCAGGAAAAAGAGTTTCTTCTGTTTCACGTGCGAAAACCCTTTTAAAAGAATAGAGTAAGTAATAATTCAAATGAAAAGTTCTAAATAATATTTTCAGAAATAGGAATGCGAATGGGAACGTGAGGGCATTTTCAAGCGATGATTGCAATCACTAACAACTAACTCCAGAAATGCGTGTGCCGTAAATGCAATGCTGCGATAACCACAAAACGGAGTTTTATTGTATTGTAATACACGCAGGGTTCGTCATCAGTGATGCTGGTGTCTAATAGCGTCTCCGAATTCCTTCTGCATGATTCAGTTTATTTAGGATAGATGTTGGCAAAATAGAAATATTTACTTTCTTATTTATAAAAATCTCAAGAATTAAATACAATTATTTATTTAAAAGATTGCGTATAAACCTGAGAATAAAAACAAAAATTACAGAAAAAGATATTCGTTACGTAACGAAGACGCAAACCCCCCTCCTCTCCCTTGTCACACTTCGTAACACAAGGCCGAACCCCTTCCCTTCTTTGCAGCGTTAGGTAATATGTGGACTACTCCTAAGAAATCAAAAATTTCGATATATATATATATATATATATATATATATATATATATATATATATATATATGTATATATATATATATATATATATATATATATATATATATATATATATATATATATATATATATATATATATATATATATAGATCTTGCGTTATCGTTAAGATCGATATTGTTCCTCGTCGTTAGAAACCCGTTACATTTCAAACATCTTCCTATATGCGTTGTGGAAATCGGCTTTCATCGTCTGCACGGTGAACGAGAACCGATAAACGCTAGATTTCGTCGCAAAAAGTTGGCGCTGCCATTCGTTTTGGCAAGTGAGGTCATAGGTCCCTATTGAATATCTGCCTACTACTTTTCTGCTTCTATTCTAGCCATTATACATTTTTTGCTATTGTAGCTATTATGCATGTTATGCGTTTGTAGTTAAAAAAAAGTACGTACGTATTCATTTAAGTTTCTTGAACTTTTATATCTAGGTTAAGACATTTATTTCCTGCTTATTATTATTATTATTATTATTATTATTATTAGTTCACACCACGACTCCTTCCCCATATGCCAGTCGGTGATCACATTCAACATGTCCAAATAGCGGTGCCCAGATTAAAAGTTACTACAAAGTTACCAAAGCAAGTTAGAGAAGCTAGTGTGTACCCACCATGTGACTGATGAGGCTTGAAAAATTAACTTGTAATATTGGTTACCTCCACAACCACACAAAGAGTTTACCAACAGTGTTCGTAACTTGAGGGAAATTTCCCTAATCTAGGAAAATTTTGTAGGTAAATTTAGGAAAAGAGGAATTGTTTCGGTAAAACGTGAAAATCGGGGGAAATCCTCGCGCTGACTGGTTGACCAGTATAAATCATAAATTTTTCTACGCTCTCCAGAAGTATGTTAGGATAGGTAAATGGTAAAAAGGTGCTCAGGAATAAGACACAAACTGTTCCGTTGTAATTAGAGTTAACCTGTGCAAATAGGTAGGATGATTAGGATAGAGATTTAAACAAATAGTCGCTAAATGGGTTGAAAGTAGAAGAAGAAGAAGTGAAAGACAAGGGCATACTATAAGTGATACTGTTCTGCAGCTGGAACCACGAATTTATGAATGTAAAATCTATCAAAAATACACGAAACTGAAATCTTCTCCTAACCTTTATTCGTAATCTGAACCTGGTCTATCTTGTATATCACGTAAATCAATATCTTTCATAAACTACCAATCTTTACATATCTCATAATCATAATCGTATTTCTTATATTTGTAATCTGCATCATAATCAGAATATCAGTCTATCTTCCACTGTATCTTCATAATCTCTTCTCTTATAATCTATATCTACAAAATCTCTATCCTAATCATCCTACCTATTTGCACAGGTTAACTCTCATTACAACGAAACAGTTTGTGTCTTATTCATGAGCACTTTTTACCATTTTCCTATCCTAACAAAGTAAACCTATACAACAGTAATACTGTGTGTGTGTGTGTGTGTATTCCAAAATGAAATGAAATCTTTAAGTTTTACATCCCACGGTTATGCCGGTTAGGTTAAAGGAGACGGTGATGATGAGAGATGAGCGAAATGGAAGGAATGAAAGAATTGGGAGGAAACGGGAGAACCCCGAGAAAACCCACGAGCACGGTGTTTGTCCACCACAAAGTGTGTATTCCAAGTAGCATAATTTGACCCATTGTTGGCTGAGTGTATTTGTGTGTATTTTTTGTAAAAAAAAAAAAAGTGAAGGAAAAACTTAAAAATAGAAGCAAAAAGCAAATGAACAAAACAAATTTGGTAAGCACTTTCTTCAACATAGCTACCTTAATCTTATCATTAATCTTATCTTATCTTGTCATAGGAATTGGGCACTCAAAAACGAGAGAAAATTTGATTGTTTTAAAAATGGGAAATTTTGGTGTCAGTCGAGGG
The DNA here is from genome assembly GCF_964235325.1 of Thermobia domestica. NCBI lineage: Eukaryota > Metazoa > Arthropoda > Insecta > Zygentoma > Lepismatidae > Thermobia > Thermobia domestica. The sequence goes on from NW_027656633.1 coordinate 8,327, forward strand.
AAATTTTCTTACGGGAACCTAGGAACACTGCTTCCAATGTAAGTATGATATTTGTGATGTTCCTGATCGATAGTCAATTGTAAGATTAGTGAAGAGTAAAAATTGGAGTGATTCATTATTCGAAATAATCAAAGAATAATGTATTCTTCGAATATTTGTTATACGAATGTTCCAATAATATCCGTTACTCGAATAAATTCGAACAATTGTTCCACCGGAACCGAAACTTTGTGGCTATCCCTAATATATATATATATATATATATATATATGTGTGTGTGTGTGTGTGTGTGTGTGTGTGTGTAAGTGTGTGTGTGTGTGTAGATAGATAGATAGGTAGATGTATAGATTGAAAATAAATTGGTATCAGAAAGTAGTAAGAGATTTTTTTTTTATATATAATTCTTATTTTCTCTTATATGGAATACGGAATGCTGGGAGCAGTAGCTGGTATTTATTTTTGACTCAAGAGAAAAAGAGTGTTTTCGATATCATCAAGAGATCAATATCACTCCTCACCGCCCATAGCGAAACGGAAGAAGAAGGTATCTATATCTATGTCTATATATATAGTATCAGTTATTAAGTAGTTCAACTCTGAAGAAGTTAAGATGAAAACTTGAAATTGATGAAGAAGAAGTCAGCAAAAATAAAATACACACATATATCCATTTTTGCCCTTCTGGTGTTTTGGTGATAAAATGAAAAATGATGTAACGCATAATATTCTCAGAGGAATTTACAACTCGGTTTCCTTTTCAGGTTAATACTGCTGCTTACTGCTGCTACTACTACTGCTAAAACATAGGAAGACTGAAAAAGGTCAAATGGTCAATCATGTCGAACAACAGGAAAGAATTGGAAGTTGGTAATGTTAAAAAAAGGAAAAGGGTATTGAAACAAAATAAGAAAGCCATAACTACATAATTGGAGCTATAGTCAGGGAAGTCTTCCGTGCAATTCCCTTATGAGTACAGATATCTTCCATTTTGTGTTAAATTTCTTGAAAACTTCTATGGTTCGTATAAGTGTGAAAGGATAGTTCAATATTTTATCATTTCTGTGTTCCCCAACCTTCTTGTCGCGTCCTCTAAAAGATGCAGATCGATTTTTTTTTTTTTTTTTTTACTTTCAAGATATGATTAGATGATAGAGGAAATATTTACCAGAGAACATATAAATATGAAATCTTACGTCGCTCAATCTACCCTGAATATGCCATCGTGTGAACACGAATACTTTTACAGATTGACATAAAAAAAATACGGGTAGGGGCACGGTGGCTCAATGGTGGAGCGCTTGCCTGTGGTGCATGGAGACCCTGTTTCGATCCCCGGCCAAGTAAGTTTTTTAGTGGACAACATTGGGTCCGTAGGCTTTCTCGGGTACTCCCACTTTCTCATTCACCAATACTTCCATCATCATTCACCTGCGATAATCATCGTCTTCCTTAGCCTAAAGGGCATGGTCATGAGACGTTAAACTGAAAGATTTCATTTAAGAAATATGACAAACTCCTCACATGATGGTTATATATGCTCAGTTTCGGATTTACGTATAAGTTTAACAAGCTATGACGTAGGACCCCACTCTCTTGAGAATCCTCCCCGAAAAAAATAGAGAAAAACTGAATGTGCATTTCCAAAATATAAGGTTAAAAAAATAAAATAAGATTTACATACAACAAATGTGTTTTGTGCTATTTACGCTCCTGCAACGCAAGTAATGATACTAGCCTGCTGATCCCTGACATATCCATAGTTTGCCCATTTCTCTCTATTATATATGCTGCCTACGTTCTCTATTAGGACCATAAATTATAATATAATTTATATTCAAGACAAAAAATTACGATAATTTGTCATTAACCACGGACAGCTGGAGATATAAAGAGCTTCGTCTCATCAAATCTAAATCCGGCTCTGGATATGCAGTATATTTAAAATAAAATTGCTACTTTTACAGTCCGTTAAAGAGAGAAAATTTAATACTAAATGTGAAATAAATGGAATTTTAACCTCCACAAACCAAATAAAACAGTTCTACAGAATTTTGATTAAACTAATGATGCTATACAGCAGTAAATAAATGAAAAAAGAAAGAAATGCCTATTAACATATGCAAGCAAAACTAACAACTGATTATCGACTACAGCGCCACTGAAATATAAGCGGCGCCTCCAGAAAACAGTGGTGCTCCAACGCGGTAAATTTAAAATTGCATTCCAAAATCCATGCCGGAAATCTGAAGGAACCGGATTATCGATCACTGGACATTTGAATGTCAATCTGTACCTAAATTATCAAAGAAGTTACTCAAATTATTAGTATAATTCCCGTTGATGAACATCTAAACAAATCTTTCAACAACATAAAATTAAAACCATACACACTTATGTTGAATTATTTAAACGGCTTATATTTTTATTCTAACAAAATTCTACGTTCAAACTCTTCATTGTTGAGCCTATACTATTGCGTAACATTAAAATTTTGTTATTTGATAATTTGACAGCCGCAAAAATGAGTCCCTTAAAAATTAGTTTCCATGGAAACAATGAGTTTCCTGTTTTGAAACGTAAAATCTCAATGTTTTGTATTATAATTGTAATTGTAATTATAACTGTTGTACATTATGAAATGCTGTTTTTCAAGAAAATAGATGGAGTAAGCATATTCAAAATTTCCTTGCTATGCTAGTCAGTAATGTACACGTCGAATTAGTGTTTAATGCAACGAACACTGATAGAAAAAGAACGCGAAACGAAATTGTGATGCCCAAAATTGGTGTTGAGATTAACTTGAAAATAGCCCTTTTGTGGAATACAGAACTCTTCTTGATGGAGTAAGGAGTTCTAAAATATAAATTATAAGCTACACTGAACTTTTGTGTTATTTTATGTAGTTTGGTGCAGTTAATTATTTCTATAAGCCAATTACATAAATACCGCTGGTCTCTGGAATTGCTTTCAGTTCAATCTGGCAATTCTATCCACGCTTCACATAGTCTCATATCCAGTGGCGTACGCAGAAATTCGTCAAGGGGGTTTCAGCTCCAAAGTTCTTATAATTTCAGGTGTTTGTTTACGTATCTTAATATGGCCAAATGTTATTTTTTTGCATAATATCTTGCTCAAGATGTGGGTTTTCCAAAGGAATGTAAAATTAAAGTTAATCAAGCAATCAAGGAAAATAGTAATTTCTTTGTGAACCTCTTTGTCGAATGTGTGCGAGCTTCTGTAGTGTACTAAATAACAATGTTTCTGATTTTCGACCTTCGGCGCCTTTCAATGGCGCTGCAATCTATATAGTTTACAGCAGTTTGATAAAAACCATGCTGAACGAGAAATGAATATTTATTACAAGCTCTTATCCTCTCCAGCTTTTTTTCCCATCCACCGTGTACCACTAATCAAGTTCCACCTATGACGTCACTTACGAGAAGGCTTATGTGTGAACAAGAATCGAGACAACATTAAAAAAAAAAAAAAGTGAGCCTAATAAAATCAGTTTCAAGATACCATCTACTTTCAGCTACTCAATTACATGACTTGCACAACGAAATATCAGACGATTAAAAGACGGAAAAGGGGAATAAATACAAATTAACCGAAACCTTCTATGTACATATTTGTACTGAATACAGATTTGAATGCGTATGTGATTTTATCATGAATCCTGAAGAATGCTCTGGTCAAATAAGATGGAAAAATATTTTGTTACACAAGGAAATAATCATTAATACAACAAGAAAATTCATTTTTTTAGTCAAAAAGAGTAAATTGTATGGATATATATATAGGGATTTGTAATCAATTTATATATAAGTAACAGCCCATATTTCTTTGGAACGTATACCCTCATAACAGTGGCGTAATTACGATTTTGTTTCAGGGAGGACTTTGCTAACTTTCGGGGGGCTTTGACTGAAAATGTGAAGGGGGGAACTTAAGCCCGGAAGCCCCCTAAATACGCCACTGCCTCATAACTATTACTGTTTATCTTGAAATATCTTGTTGAACAATTTATATATATAGGAATAATATCTTCTCTTTTTGTACAGTTGTTTACGTTGAACTAGGTCAATATAATCTTGAGTGTATAATGATATAAAATATATGAAAGAAAATTAAAATATTTTCTTCTCATAGGGCAAAAGTAAAGTAAAAATAGTTCGCGTACAGTTCAATAAATTACTATCAAATAGCTAATATTAAAGTAATGTTCTTAAGAACCACACAGTATGTAGTTGGGTACCTTGTGCACAATACTAGACCAGGCTCGTATTCAGGGAGGGTCTAGGGGACCGGGTTCCCTTAAATTTTTACTGCCCCCTCCTAAAATTTTCACGGTAGCCTTACAAATGAACTATAATATGGTGATGAACTATAATATGGTTGAATTGGGCCCCTCTAACTTCTAAAGCCCCTCTACATTTTTGGGCTGGCTATCGGACTGTACTAGATTCACAATCACTGTTGAAAGTAAGCGTGCTCTTAGTAGTGGCGGTTTTTCAAATCACTTATTTTGCGCGCTCTCTCCTTTAGATGTATGGAAGCTCGCGCACATGGTTAGGAGGTAAGATTGCGCGCAGCGATGATATTACAGAAACAATCTGCTATGATGAAAAAATACAAAAATATGTTTTAGAAATATAGCACAACTGACAACTATAATTTGAATGCTACTGTACTATATATCATTTAATATCGGCACTATGAAAACATAATTATAAATTATGCTACCAAAATAACAAATGACCTTGAAATAGATAGTTACTTAAGAGACAAAAACACATTAAAACATTTACCTCAGTCATGCATCCAGAGCGCTTAGGGAAAACGAGATTTTTTATTTTTCTTTTCTTTCTTTCTTTCTTTAGAGGGGTTATATGGCAACACACTACTGAAAATTTTAGTGAGACTGAAGATGGTCGCGGGCCCTCACCACCTGACCACCCTTAGCCTTGTATACTTATTGCACCTCTTCTCATTACTCTTTCTAGTATGATGTTCACAAACAATATGTTACTTATTCCACATGCATGATCTCTCCTGCTTTTACGTTCAATCAATGCGCCATCTCTCCTACGTAGTGATTGCGAGAACTGTCCTATTTGGGTAATGGATGGCGAACCCGCATAGTCTGGGTAAAATTTTCCAGACTGGCGGTAAACTACATACAAGACTACTTTCGACAATGAAGTAACTCAAAAGTGCATTTTTTGACACTATAACCTTCTTACGAATCTGTGGCGAACGTTTGGGAAAATGTATACACTTACTTTACACAATTTCACGCAAAACGTAGAACATATTTCTCATTTCTCAGCGAACAGCTTCTATCGACAGATGAATTCAACTGAAGACTTTATTTGCAAAGTTGCCAATTTTCTGTTCGTTACAACTCGTCACCACCCCATTTGGCCCCACGTCTCCTGACTTTAGCTTATCAGTCTGTAACAGAAGGATACAACCTTTCGCTCGCGGGCCTTCTATGGGTCTGCAATGCTTTGATGTTTCGGAGAGTACAGAACAGGGCATTGATCTATAACCACTACAGTTGAACAGATCTGAGTTATCTTGAAGCACTGTTTCATCACGAACAAATCCAGAAACCATTTAAGCAGTCTAATAAAAAAAAGTAATCTAAAGAAGAACTGTAGCCAACATAACATTTTACACAGCTTAATAGGATGTACCGTCTCAGTGATTCCTCACCTGGAGTACTGCCCAATTGTGCTGAATATAATTAACAATGGGAAAATGTAGTGATAACTTAATTTTTGTTTATAGTGTGAATGGTCCTTAGAAGTAGGAAAAGCGTTTTAATAGTGAAGTACAAAATATATATCTGACATTAGCTCCATCATTAGCTCCATATATATCTGACATTAGTTCAATATGTCAATTAATCCAAACTTTAATATAAAAATTTATTTCGAGTTTTGGAAGAATAATAACTATAATACAATAGTAATTATTTGTGAAATAAAACGTTTTATCTCCATAGGGGAACAATTTCTATTAAAAAGCTTTCAAAAAGAGTACGAAAGATATAAAAGGTTGGGAACCGTAAATTGATGTATTACCTTGCTGCACGTGTACCAAACTATGTGCTATAATCTTCTTCAAATCATTTGCTGAAGGTTGAGAATATAAGTATTCACTTCTGAAAAATGGAGAAATTCAAGCATCTATGTAGTAGCATTATCGAATACGGAACAGATCGATAGCGCCAATCTCTCCGGGAAGTTTTATCTACTGAAAACGCCTCTTTGAAGAATCTTTTGAAAAGAAAGGCATAATCGATTTTCCTCACACCAATATTAATTATCAACTAATTATTATGTAGTTAACACTTCTCTTGACTTCTTCTTCACTTTCTTTGTAGACGATAAGAGTCTCTTTGTTGCTTGAAATAGGTTGCTTTTCGCATCTTCCTTTTTAACAAAGTTAACGGAAAACATAATAGATACAGACAGAACTGTTCTTTATACCCGGTCTTGAATATTCCTAACTGAATTTAAAATCAAACAACTTGTTAAATTCAGCAAATAATTAAAAGATTTACTTGTCTATTAACTTTTCCGTTCGCCGAATAAATTTTCATCAGAAAGATGTTGAAAATAAGAACGTTTAAGAAACGACTACATTGTTGGTAATTAATTTAAGAAACTCCAAAAAAATTTCCAGCAACTTGTATTTTGTCTTCCTATTTTTAACTCCCGGCGTAAACATATAGAACCTTATATCTTATTACTAACATGCATTACATTCTGTATTGCAAATCCATTTCCTCCTTTCTTTTCGAGTTTAAATTGGTGTTGCGGTGGCTCAGTGGTAGAGTTGCGTGTTCTGTGCTCATGAGGTAGCACGTCTTTCGCTGGTACTCCGTCCAGTGTCTTACCGTGAGAGTGGCATTGAATGCGCCTAGTGTACTCTCTGTTTGATTGGAATTTACGCTCTACTTGGTTCTAATATCTTTCAACCTGTGGTGACTAGTGAGCTTTATTTAGAATTACAACATATATATCAAACGTGTGAATGCATTAAAATTAGGATTCCGTGCGATTCCTAACGGCCCCTCCACAATCAAAATCCATGAGTTTATTCAAAACATGTTTCAGTTAAAGGAAGAAAAAATACTCAGTCTCGAGTTGAATATTTATCGTAAATGTGTATATATTAAGTTACTGTCTGACTTGTTGTGTGACAAAATGTTAAGAGCACATGGTGATAGTGTTAATTTTCAAGATGATAATGGAACATACCCAGGGACCTTAGAATTAGCTGATCGGCCTTTAACCCATATGCAAGTACATGCTATTTCCACGGAATATAGTGATAATGATGTCACACGAGCTTTGTCTGTCTATGGAGAGTGTAATAGTATCAAAGATGAAATTTATAAAGTTAAAGATACTCACATTTATAAAGTTAGACCTGGACGAAAGATTGTGACTATGTACTTCGTTAAAGCCTATAGAATCAGTCATTGACACTCGTAACCAAAGGTTTCTCGCAACTTATTACAGTCAGAACCGTACTTGTTATTACTGTCAATCACGTGATCATTTACAAGACCAATGTTATCAGTGTCAAAAACGGGCCGTTGTCACAACAACCTTAGAACACACTGAAAGTGTTAAGGAACGCTCTCGAGATCCACAAATCCGAGAGATTACTTTGGTTAAACCTGCTAATTTGCCTACTTTGACTTCAGATGTGGACTTTCCAAAGTTAATGACTGCTCTTGCTAATCCTGTGATACAGAGCCGTCCTGTAGCCACTGCTCCGATAGTGCTTAGTAATAGCGTTTCTAACCAACCATGTTCCGGAGAAATTTCTAACAATTTCTATGCCCAGGATGTTAGTGACAATCAGAACAGGGCCTCATTTTCAGCCCCTCCAACTGTACATGGTGTTTCTCCATTGACTGAGTCAGATCTTCCACAGAAATCGCACATAGTCAGTGAGCAGGATACAAAGAAGGTATTGCTAGAAAGTGCTTCTTCTTCCCCTAGTGTTTTTGATGGCAATCAGAATCCAGAGTACATCCTCTAGTGCAGGGCACAAAATTTCCGGTTTCCATCTAGATCACTATAAAAATCACAAGTTGTAGTCAGGGGCGGATCCAGGACGGACTTCTGGGGAGGTGGTGGGTTGTAATACTGTTACTTACAGCTACTTTTAAGAGCTCCAAACTCTGGGATGGGTTTTATTTATATATAAAATAAGAAAGTTTCCTCTTCTAGGGGGGAAAGTGGGCGATCGCCCCCCTGGATCCGCCCTTGGTTGTAGTAGGTCTAAATGTTAACACTATGGTTATGAGTTATTTATGATTAAGATGATTTAGGGACGTAAGCTAGAGCTACCGTAGTCGTAGCAATAACCAACTTCTTTATTAGAAATCTAGACATCGATAATTCCTACACCAATATCCATGAACGTTCTGTTTATGGTGAAATGAAAAGAATTCAGTTTTGGAGAATGTTTTTGATTGGTGTAAGTTCTGTTTATTCGTGTCCGTAGAAATGTTCCAAGTACTGTATCATGATTAGGCGTTGACAAATATGAAGTGAGTACATACCTTAATTTTATGTTGTAGAAATGTAGATGTCTGAGTAATGCAACTCCTGTAGATGATACACTTCAGTATTCGTGGCTATCACTTTAATTTTCAGTTCGGATCCAAGGGTGCGTACGGAGTCCTCTTACTATAGTCTAACGTCGCAATGGCAACACTTAGAGAATCCAAGTCGTTTTGTTCTTCGATTAATGCTGAGGTCATGTACTTACTGTGCTCGTGGGGAAAATAGTAGGTACGTGTACCTCATGAATATATTTCTATCATCATGTTTGTCAATGTATGAACTTACATGATGATGTTGTGTAACTTAGTTGATTTCGGTACGTAGAAACAAATTCAAAGACAGAATTACAAAGCAGTTTTTACAGCTAAAGAAGAATGAAATGATATGAAATCTTTAGGTTTTACATCCCATGGTTATGCCGGCTAGGCTAAAGGAGACGGTGATAATGAGAGATGAATAAATGGTGGAATTAAGAAAGTGGGAAGAAACAGCAGAACCCCGAGAAAACCCACTCACACGGTGTGTGTCCACTACAAAGCTCATTTGGCGCGAGCTGGGATCGAAGATCCCCAGCACCAGAAGTGAACCCTATACCACTGATTCGTCGCGGCCCTTACAGCTAAAGAATTTTCAAGTAAATCGTAAAGAGTTTTGAAATATCCATTGTTTCCTTTCACCATCCATTGCAAGACATTTTAACGAGTAATGAACTAAGAGTACAACCACGGACAAAATTTTAATCAATGAATTTAACGTAGTACATGACAATACTTCTGGTTTCAGTAGAGGATTAACAGATGCCATCTCTGCTTGTAACCTTCTACTGAAACCAGAAGGGTTAGAAATTAACTATGTACTATATACAACTGTCAAACGAGGTTTAACAAACAACCAACGCTGGCGGATTTCTCAACCCGCGATAGCCTAAAGCGTTTTTAGAAACTGTGATCTAAAGATCACAAAAATGGCCCTTGAGGACTGCTCTTGTGGTCTTCTTAGGTTTAGCATTAGTCAAAAAGAGATTAAATTTATGAAAATTTCTTATTACATACTATAGTAGAATTTCAAACATAGTTCGGAAGTTATATAAGGAAGCAACTCTCACTTTCTGTTCCAGGACTGGTATTTTATGAAATTTACCTTTTAAAATATAGGTAAATGTATTCGTAAAAACATATTAATTTCAAAAGATTAACACAAAGGATAAAACTAGTTACGAAGGGCACAGTATGAAAGTTATGAAACTCGTTCGATTTCATACTTGTCGGATCGACTATTCAAACCTATCAGATTGACAATGAGTTGATTAGCGCAGTTCGCCAGCACACCCGTTAATCTGTACAGATGCGGTGACCTACACAGATCTGGAGACTGTACGAACCAAACCACATTGAAATTCGGATCTGTCATGTTGTATTGGTAGCGATTAAGGCCAGAATAATAATTTTTTTAAAGTGCATATACAGCGTTTGTATAAAAAAAATAATGAGACCAAATTTTTCGGTGGAGTATTGAAAATATAACTACAAGTCACTAAAACGCTTCAAATTAGAACCCTTAATCGTCAGCACACTTCTTCCAACGAGTTCCATATTTGGAAGGCACCTGAGGTTCTTCTCTAGAATATCCTTCAAGCAGCGCGTCGAAGCCGCTTTGACTTCTGGTACAATCCTATGGCGGTGTCCTTCGCGGGTTGTCTTCACACTGGGGAACAGGAGAAAGACTGCCGAGGCCAGATCAGGCCTGTAGGGGAGCTGGAAAACGTTGCGATGCCGTTCCGAGGCAGGTAGTCGTTGATCATTAAGCATTGTCATGATGCAGCTTCCAATTGGCGGAAATGTCTGGCCTCACTGAGTTAACCTTTTCCTTCAATCTTTTCAGCGCTTACATGTAGAAAACATTCGTGACGTTCTGCCCGTCAGGTACAAGTTCGTGATGGCCCACACTCTTGACGTCAAAGAAGGCAATGAGTATGACATTGGCCTTCGACCTGCTCATTCGAGTTTTTTTTTTTTTTTTTTTTTCGAGAGGATACTGCTATGTGCCATTTGCACTTTGATGTTTTGTCTCTGGATCTATTCAAACCGCCACATTTCGTCGCCTGTTATCACACTGTTCAAAAGTCAGAGCTTGCACGAGATTTCGCACGCTGCAAGAGATTTTCGCAAGCAAGAACACCGTTTCGTCTTTGGCCCTCTGTCAAAACTTTCGGGAAGAGCTTGAACAATTCTTTCTCATCTGTAAATTGAAATGAAATGAAATCTTTAAGTTTTACGTCCCACGGTCATGCCGGTTAGGCTAAAGGAGACGGTACATCTGTAAATTCTCGGTAATTATGGTGTGCGCAGTTATTTAATCAACCTTTACGCGGTGTGCGACCATTCGAATACTTGACCGTTGGTGAGTTCAATACATCACGCACACGTTGAACATTGTCCTCGGTTCTGCGTGGCGTTCGTCTTTGACACTCTCTTAACCGTCTTTGAAGAACTTGTGCCAACTCAAAACAGGAGCTTCCACTCCCAAACACTTACTGCATCATGGTCGACGTTTCCATGGCCGATTTTTCGAGTTCCACACAGAATTTAATGGCGTATCACTGTTCGATAGAACGTTGCATTTTTAAGCTTCGACAGAGTCTATAGCAAGGGGTCCATTTAAACCACGATACGAACCGCATGGAAGCTTGTAGGCGACTGATGCTAAGTGCATTTTCAAGCTTACTTCTTCCTCTATCGAACCCGGCTAGAGTGAGAGCACTGCGACCTACAAGCGCGTCAGAGGAAAATGGTACTAAACACAATAACACACTGAGCAAGGCTATGTGATAATAAGTAAAAAAAAAAAAACAGTATCACGTAACAGTTTCAACACAGTAACTGTGTCTTCATCAGACTTCCACTCCTTCTGGCTGCTTGGGAGTTGGTCATCACTTATATATACTTTCCGGAGATCAACTTTTAATTAGGCTCTGCCCCTTCATTAAAAAGTAACACTTGTGTGGCTTTCACTTTCACTTTTTAGCTGCACACATGTCCAATTAAAAGTTTACTTTTTTCGCTGGATGCATTCTGTCCTCTAATTATCCTTATTTTCCTTGTTATTTATTTCTCTTTCCTTCTTCTTCCTTTTCATTTCTTCTTCTTTAAGCAAAACCTTCTCCCACTCTATTTATCGAGAATCCTGCATTCCAATTCATCACCTTGTCTCCTGCCTTCATAATCTCCCGGGCTTCCTTCCATTTTCTCACTAAAATTCTGTTCTTTACTTCTATGACTTCTGCTCCTTCCCACTCTATCCTGTGGTTTGTCTCTTTCTAATGCTTGTATATCGCATTGTTGTCCCTTTTCAATCTTACATCATCCTGGTGCTGTTTAATCCTTTCTTGCATTTTCTTTTTTGTTTCTCCTATGTAAATTTTGTTACACTCCGCGCATCCTGCTCTACATATTACTCCCCTTTGATCTCTGTCCGCTATTGCTTTTCTCTTGGTTCTTCTGACTAGTTCAATTATTCTGCTTCCTCCTTTCCTGTACGTCCTAATTCCTGCTTTCCGAAGCATTCTCCTTATCTTCTCTGTTTCTTTGCCTAGGCTTTCTACTCCAAACCATTTTTTGTTCTTGTCTTCTTCCTCTTTCTTTCTCTCTCTTGCTATGTCTAGACAAACTTTCATCTTTTAGAAAAGCACGTTTAACAACTCCAAAGAAGTAATTAAGCATGGTTAGGAAGAAAAGTTTAGTTTATTTGGAATTTCACATTAAAACTACTATGTAAACTACGGACTTTCAGTTTAACGCTCGAAAGAAACAACGTAAAACCCTCACCCTCTTTTCTGAAGGTGAGGTACGCATATAAACTTTATTGAATACTAGCTCTAAGCAGCTACCGTTAACGAGTTTTAATTTAAAACCTGGATAAAAAGATAGGAATAACGACGTCCTTAAAGAAATGTCCCCATATTCTTTCAATTGCCCTAGCATTTAGCTTATGATGTTATGTAATCCCGCACAACAAACTTGTAAAGTTGATTGCATATACACAAAACATTCTTACAAACAATCAAAAGCGTCCTTAAATTCTGACACCATTCTATTCCTACCGAACCGAAGATCGAAAGAACGAAAGCAGCTTCTTGTACGTGATTAGATCTGGCGACGATCTGTCTGGGTTATTACTATTATTATTATTATTATTATTATTATTATTATTATTATTATTATTATTATTATTATTATTATTATTATTATTATTATTATTATTATTATTATTAGCAAAGATGACTATACATTAACGCTCCTAATATACAAATTAGCATGTGTGTTTTTAAAGCTTTGAGAAATCTTTCTAGTATCATTTTGTATTGCTACAACAAACATCATTATGTGGTTATACTGAAGCAGATGCAGCCTCATATATATGACTTAAATTACATCTTTTTTTTTTTACTCTTTTTCTGAAAGGAAGTAGTTGTTGTATCAGAAATATTTATTGACGTCATCATACACGATAGGATGCGGTATAAATGTACTTCTCCTATGCGGCACGAGAAACGGCTATTTGGACACTCTCCAAGATCGCTGCTACCATTTGTAGACAAAGAATTTCAATTCAGTATCAAGTTCTGTCAGCACAAAAAGTATTTAGTTCTTTTTTGATTTTTAGTTTATTTCAACCTTGTGGTAGCCACCAATTTATTTTAAATGAAATGTATATTCTACGCAGTGCCTTGCAATGAAAAAGACATTCCTTCCATTTTTAGACTAAGACACGGGAGTTGTAACTAAAATTAAGGTTAATATTATCAAGGTTCTTTCTTCGTCTAAATCTCTGGCTGGCGAACTTCTACTTACCGATAACACGAAAACACAACACATTGCTTGAGTACTGGTGAGCTGAGAATTGAAAAAGAAAACAAATCACTATCAGATAGTACATACATAATTTCTGCTACATTATTGCCGTCTGCAATACATAATTCCTATATTGTATGCATGAGTTCTGCTTGTTTAAGGTATTATATGTACTTTTAAAAACAATTTGCTTTACCTATGTAATATTTTACTTTTATACACTGAGTAAAATGGGTTATCCGGACAGCGGTATATTATACAAATATACGGAATCCTTATGTTTACTACATAAATCAGTACGGAGCATACGTTATCCATATGCTACATACGCACTACCCTTAGATGTTACATCATGCCGTTACAGGATATCTGATATCTATCTATGTTCCGTATTTTACATTCGTATGTGTACGCTACATACGTCAGCTATATGTTATATACGTTCATCTGTATGTGAGATCCTGACCACATATATACAGTTCTTTCGTTCGTACGAAAAGTATGTTTATTCGGAACACTTATAAGGAAAGTAATTATAAAATATACTTTTTTCAGTTATACGTTTGCTGTACGTAAGTCCCAAAACTACAGGATTTTCACATGTAACCTAAGTTTTTACCTACGCTACGTACGTTTTATTTTTTCTCAGTGGATTCTATTAACAAGTAATGATAAATAAATAATGAACTGGAGGACATATCAAAATAAGAACCATGTTTCGGGATCTTTTTTTCCGAATTTTTTAGCTCGCCCTGCCCACAATACAAGTTTAACAAATACGTACTGTAATCTGTTGATCACTGACTGATGGCTTCGCCAATCAGAGGCAGTCATTAGATTTTCCCCGGATGTACTAGACACATTCCTAGATTTTCCTATTGTTTAAGACGGTGGTAAACAACATCATGTCGATGAGTTTTCTTGTTTTTTCCCCATTCTCATTTCCCCAATGTTTGTCTGAAGAGCATAATCGTAGTTCTTTGATGACTGTGAACAAAGGCACGGAGATCAAAAATAGTCATGAGCAGAAACCTATAAATGACTGTGATAACTGAATTAGCCTCTTATCTTTAATATATTTCTGTTAAGCTATATGCTATTGGCACATTTAAAAGTCATCAGTAGTACTCAAAATGACAAACGGCTAAGAATGGCTTTTCTTGTCTTTTCTCTTCCTGAAGATCAACTTTCTTCAGGGCAACAATGCTCACATATTCACTAGTTCCATTACTAACTAGGATACAGTTCAATTGTATACTTTAAAATGGGTGAATATTTATAAATATTTATGTTTATCCTGTGTTATAGCAGTAGTAAGAGAAGTGTACCGTCAAATGGGGTGAAATCGGACGGATTTGAGACATTTTCAATCGTGCTGGAACTACGTTACCTTATTTTGCTGATGTAAATAGCTATATCGTGGGGGATCTCTCTCAGGAATAGAATACAAGAATCAAAAGAATTTTTGACCAACTGTGCACATAGTTAAAAAGCATTAAAATGTGTCCGATGTCACCCCACATGCTGGGGTGATTTCGGACACTATCGTATTTCTGCATATCAGTCCGAAGCTGTGTCGCTATGGTGTGAAATCGGACAGTAAATAATATTTAATAACAAAAAGGATGGTTGTAAGACATATATTTGAATACTTTCATACTTTCAATTACATATTTTAAACTTTATTTAACATT
This sequence comes from Thermobia domestica, assembly GCF_964235325.1. Classification (NCBI taxonomy): domain Eukaryota; kingdom Metazoa; phylum Arthropoda; class Insecta; order Zygentoma; family Lepismatidae; genus Thermobia; species Thermobia domestica. Next base: position 23,465 of record NW_027656633.1, read on the forward strand.
GTGAAATACCAGTATCCTAGATCAGGAAAAATACATATTGGTTTAAATCAATAGAAGAAGTAAACAGTATTTTACAAACAATCATGTTTCGTTGGTCCATTAGTGCTTCAGATTAATATACACTTTCTTGGAAGTAAACCTTGCCCCTTCTTTACGTGGCTTAGCTAACACTTAGCTAGAATCTGTTCTTTGCCGACCTTATCTTCATCGTCAACTGGTGGAAAAACGAATACCGATCGACTATTCAAATATGGACGAAGAAATTTCACCTTCACATCCTTTGCTCCCACATCTATCACAACTCCAACATACTGTCATGCAAGTTGTTTCCAGCCCGCGAGTAGTAATAATTCAGCACAACAAAAGCTTCTACGTCCAACGTGCCTTCCTCCTCTTCTGTAGTCGCGTTACACCCTTCACTTTCCATTTCTTCGTTTTCTTGGGGATCACTTGCCCGAATAGCACTTTTAAGTCGGACACGGTCATAATTTCGTTTCGGCTGAACGCCAAGCTGCTTCTTATAATACCGTGGCATCGTCCGAACTCACCCCAGGTCACTCCACTCCACTTCAAAACTGGCACTACGTTGCAAAATGAGAGATTACTGTTTGTATTATCAACATATATTTTTCGCAAATAATTGAGTGTTGTTACTTTTGCCAATATATCTCATTCCGTTTAATAGTTTGGGCTCCATCAACATTGTTTTTCAGGATATATTTTTTCTTTCTTCACCACAAGGCATTTCAACCCATGTATATAGGGGTAGTATATCACATTATTGCTCCAATATCTATGGCTAATGCACGTGGCATCATCTATTGACCACCAACCGAAAACGCGCCTTTCTAGCTTTAACAATAGCAGTTTAAACGACAAAAACAACTAAGTAAGTTGTAATCGTCCGATTTCACCCCAGCGTCCGATTTCACCCCATTTGACGGTACTTATAAAGCAGGTCGTAACTGCATATACACTGTACTATGAAGTGTGTAAAGTATAAAGGGAGTAAAATGTTCATATCAAAAAGATGAAAACACATTGGATTTACTCATAATACATTGTTCTATATCACATTCAAGTTGGTTTTGGTTCAATTAGTCCTTCTTTATTTCAGGTATAATATTCTTTGATTCTTGTTAATCTCTTCATTAATATAGACATTTAACAACACTTTAAAATTGACTTTGCGTGTGAGTGTGTGTGTGTGTGTGTGGATAGAAACAAGAATTATATTATTGATGCATGGACATTGTCAAATAAGGAAAACTACAGTTTTTCTTAATAAACCACATACATTAAGCCCTAAGCCCTGACATTAATCAAAATTGTTACTTTCACTAATGGTATAAGCAGTGGCGGCTAATCTGGGTTCGGGTCCTCCGTGACCAAGTGTTCCCTAACGAACACGAGTAATATATGGGGGCCTAAAGTCGACGCCACCTCGCATCGCGGGATCTACTAGGTCTTTATCGCCGCCACTAGGTATGAGAAACAAAATATATATAACACCAAGGTGTACTAATTATATTTTCCATTTGACATGAATTGAAAATCGTTTGTATATAATATTTAATCAGATGGTACACACTACCATTGCTCTCAATTTGAGCATTTTGCATTTCATGTCTCTTTAAGATCCCTATGCTTTGGGTTTTATTATATCATTGCGTAGGTTAGTACTTCAGTATCAAATATTGATCCTAAGTCTGATACAAGCGTTTCAAATTTTTAAAATATATATTTCAGGTTAATCTGTTAAGATGATTTACAACCTAGTCGCAATTGTCACATCACACATTTTTGAAATTCCATACAAAAGAAAGTGGTTTCATTTGTCGCATATTCATAATCACGCAGGAATGGTTGCATAAGTGTTTCGAATTGAGGATGGGGGCAGGTCATAGATCAAAATCCGTTCCCTTGTTCACATTGAATGGTCTCTTTCAATCAAGGAAGATTTTAGTTAAAAGTATTCTTTGATTTGGTTTGATTTTAGTTTAACGTCACTTTCAGCAGTGAAGGAATATAAGCATGGATCTAAAGCGCTTAACGTAGGATCAGAACCTCATGAGCTCCCACTGGGGAATCGAACTTCAAAGTATTCTTGTAAAGGCGGAACTAACGCTCTCGTCTTTGGTGCGAGCGGTCCCGGCCTTCTTTCCCGGTGGGACACTCGGTCGAAAAAGTGTAGAAGCTTTTTTTAGGCCAGTCCCCCTGAATGAGGTTTCCTTGGGTTTTCCTCATTCATACCAGGCAAATGCCGGGGTGGTACCTAACTTATAGATCCCAGGCCGCTTCCTTCCTTCCCCAATCCTTTCTTCCTTTCCTTTCTCCGGATAGTATACTTGCTGAGGGACGTCATCCCTCAAATATGACGGCCTTAGATGCCAAAAGCCCAGAAATTTAAATCCTAAATCTCCTTCCTTTCTTCCTTCGCTTTCCTGGGATAGTGTGATCGCCGAGGAACATAATCCCTATGCCGAGGAACATTATTAGTCCAGAAATCTAAATCCTGATCCCCCCCCCCTAACGCGTAAGAGCAAAAAGACCATCAATTAGAGAAAATTTGACTTTATAAAAGGGATTTTTTATTCTTGGTGGGATTTTTTCAGGAAATATACGAATACTGATCCATATCACTTTTTTGAAAATGAAAGCAGTTATAGATCTAGCTGCAGGAATGTTAATATCCGAAACTAAAACAGAAGACAATTCAAGAACAGGTTCATCAGCCATAGGATATTGTTTCTGTGCGTTTCAAATAATATTACACTTGTCTTATTCATTACTGGGAAAAGGATGGACACTTAAACAAACGTTACGCTAATGGAATACTTACATTATTTCCTTATTCGGTTAAAGAAAAAAAAAAGCCATGAAGTGTCAAGCACGGAGTGCACAAAATATTAGAGATGGATAGAAAATGTGATTCCGCTGTGAATTTCGCATGGCATGCAATACAAGTTCCAACACTCTCTCAGTACATTATCTTCCTATTGTTCAGCTGCCTTCCGAACAAATTGAATAAACACCACGAAATTTAATCTCGCAAAAACCGCGAGCGAAGCAAAAGTGCCTCCCTACTAGCACTTCATACATACCTTATAGCTATATTCTTCGCATTTTATAAAGTAACAATGCTGTTGAAAGGAAGTCCAGAGTTACTGTGTTGAATATACAATGTGAAAGGCAACATTAAAAAAAAAAAAAAAAAGTGTCTTTGTCTAGTCTCTTTCTTGAAAGAGCTCTAAGAGGATTTGACAATAAATGAAATAAACTTCCTTTGAAGAGACGAGACACGAAAAATGCATAGTCCTTTATCTCCTGTCAAAACACATTATAATTTTGCATTGTTCTCTAAAATGTACTAACTCTATGCAGTTAGCCTGAAGAGGTTTTTCATAGCGGTGAAAAGCGTTTAGATGAATGACAAACACTGGCGCAAATCCCGTGGGGGATGAGGTGAACATGTCTCCTCCAATCTTAGAACTGATGGGGACTGTCTCCCCAATAATCCGATTTGAAATGTGTTTTTTCGAAAAAAAAAATGTGATGATTTGTGTCCGATTGCCACAAAGGAAAGTGAGATGAAATTAATATCTCCCCCCCCCAGAATAAGCCTCAAATCTGCCCGCCTCCCAATATTGAAGACAACTCTGCTCCCTGATCCTCCACAGGATTCTTTTTCAACTTCACAAATATTTTGAGCATCGCTTAAAAAAAAAAAAAAAAAAAAAAAAGTAAATGAAACAGTCTTACCCGTCCCCCAAATGTTGAAGACAAGTTTGCGCCGCTGATGACAGAGTATTACTAAACATTGGAATCTATATAGACTACATTAAAATGAAAGTGACTATGTTTGTGACTTCAAACTTCTTGAACCAAGCGACCAATCTCGATCAAATTTTCCACATAGATGAAGTTCTGGCCTGGGATAGATTTTATCATTGCACTTAGACGTTACAACGTAGAGGAGGGGGTATAAATATATAAAACCTAACTTTTTAACTACGCGACCGACCTCGATCAAATTTGCCACACAGATGAGGTTTGGGCCTGGGATGTTTTCTATCATTTCACTTTGACGGTGTATAACAAGATCTCTATTTATATTTCTTTATTATTATTAACAAGCAGCACTTTTATATAATATTAACAGCTTACACTTCTTTTATTCTGTAAGATGATGACAATCCTTAACTATATCACAAATACATTTCAAATATCCTTCTTAGTGAATTCAACTACATCTACATGATAATCCTATCAATAATTAATCAACAAACCTTTTTTTCTTTTTCAATATACATTCCTGCTCACTTATTGCGCCTCTGATCATATTCATCATGGTCGTATCGTTATATACATTCCTGCTCACTTATTGCGCCTCTGATCATTCGTATCGTTATATACTATGTCGCTCGAACGGGAATTCCGTAACGTTAATAATGTGAAGGAAAGAACCCTGGATTAAGTATTTCGAAATATTGACCTTTTGAATAGCCCTCGCATGAAATTAAAATTACATTAATAAAAATATTTTTCTTCTCTTTTCCTTATATATATTCATATTACAATATTATATTCTTTTATATATAGTATTAATTATATCATCATATATCCATATATTAATAACGTCGATTCAAAAACAAATATATCGTCGATGGGACTATTCAAAAAAATGAAAACTAACTAATGGTTTTTGCAAGGGTATTAGTTACATATTCCTTCCCGTATTAAATAATGTGACATCATTTTTATCTATATTTAACATATTCATCCATGTTCTAGCAACATTATTTATAAATAACGACTATCATCCTATTAGATGTTAATAAAAGACAATACAACATGCAAAGAGTGTAAGGCAATATAACATGCAAAGATTGTGAGCAAAAATATAACATAAAACAAGTACAGATTGATAGAATTATCATTTCATCATTATTGGTTTCGATTTAAGATTAGTCATGAACTTTCAACTAAACCTAATTGACCCTCTTTTGGAGCAAACAAATAAATGAAGATAAACATAGAGCTTTAGAATTATCATAATGACATACAAATTAACAAAAAAAAAAAAAAAAATTAAGACAATAGATATACTACATAAATATTTCATAATGAATCAATTAAAGATGAGCTGTTAAAGAAACAAATAAATTATCTATAATTGTTACCCAACATCACGTAACATGCTCCTCCTGGCCTGCTGCGTAATAGACAATGGAATAGGTTTCTTTGCCTTTGGTAGCGTTTCAGGATCTAGTCTTCCAAATAAGATAATCATCTGACAGTGTGTAAGTTCAATAATCAACTTCCGATGAAGCCCAGCTCTAGGTGGATCTACAATAACATATATCTTCTTTTCAGCTACATTCTCCACTACGGTGAGCAAAATATCTTCAGCCCGTCCAACAAAATATTCGATGTTTGTGATGTCGTTCTTTAGAGCATTGGCTCTTGCATCTTCAATTGCATGGTTCGACATTTCTATGCCAAGAATTTGAGCACATTTCTTAGCAAGAGTAAGTCCAATTCTTCTAGCGGTACAACACACATCTATCAAAGAAGTTTCTTCGTCAACCTCGACCATTTTCGCGATCGAAGTATAAAGCTGCTCGGCCCCCGAAGTATTCACTTGAAAATAAGAATCTGGAGATACTCGGAAATTCATGTCACATATAGTTTCTTCCACGTATTCTTTTCCGAACAATAGCTGCAGTGGTGAGGGTTTCTCACCTTCTTCCTTTTCAGTGAAGATCTGGAAATAGAACGATGTTATATTTAACCTGTTTCCTTCTCTGTTTTGGAAGTAATCTTTCAAGTCATCCTTAATCTTCTCTATTTCCTCCTCATTCAGGGTTTGTGGATGCATAACTGCCAACAGTATCAAATCGCCAGTATTCGATATTCGGACAGTCAATTGTCTCCAGTAACTTTCATGAGTCTCTGGAACAAATGGCTTATCTGACTCTCGTATGTATTGTTGGAAGACCTTTACTGCCTCTTTCATTCTGTCAGGCAAATGCCTCAGAAAGTCTGCCGGTCCAATCCTCATTGAACCTTCTTTGAAGCTAGCCAGTCGAAAACCCACTGTTCGCTCTTGCATCTCAGGGCTTATGCCCACTCTAAATTCATACTTGTTACGGTAACCATCAACAACAGCTGGTGGTTTAATTTCAACAAATTCGCAAGCAAGTCCTTCATTCTTCTCCTTTCTTTCTTCTGCCCAACCTGCCAAATCCAAATTCCTTCTCGGCAGCAAATCCATCAGTCGCGTGAGCGAAGATTTTGTTTCTTCAGTCTTTTTCTTCCACTGTTCTTCATAAGCAACATCCCACAAAGGTATTGTAACCTGTTTCATTCTATCTTCTACAGGTAATTCAACTTTCGTCCTTTTAGAATCCTTATTATCAGACTCTTCCAATTTCTGCTTACGTTGATCAGATAATTCGAATTTTGCATTGAACTGTTCATTCATTAAGTCCAACTTAGAATCAATTCGCTGAGTCAATTGTTGAGTGATTTCTTGGGACATCAGCTGTATTTGTTGACTTGTATTGAGTTTCATTTCTTCGACTTTCGTTGCAAGCTGTTGACTCGTATCGAGTTTCATTTCTTCGACTTTCGTTATAATTTCACTGACTTTCGTTGTAAGCTCACTGGATATTTGCTGCTTTAATTGCATAAACATATCCAAGATTTGGTTAGTATTTACCAATTGCGATACGGCTTCTTCTGTATTATCCGTCATTGACCTACCATCATTATGCACATTGGCCATATTAGTCTTGCGCTCAATTTTTCTTCCACTACGTAAACAAGTATAATTTAAGTTCATAAGTCCCTTGATATTAGAATTGAACCCTGTCTTTACTATGCTTCAAGACTTTTACAGGGTCCCGGATTTTGTCGCACCATTATATAACAAGATCTCTATTTATATTTCTATATTATTATTAGCAAGCAGCACTTTTATATAATATTAACAGCTTACGCTTCTTTTATTCTGTAAGATGATGACAATCCTTCACTATATCACAAATACATTTCAAATATCCTTCTTAGTGAATTCAACTACATCTTTTTTCTTTCTTTCAGCCACCTCCCTTACGGGAGATTTATAAAGAAAGTCCCAGCCATTAGGACCTTGTGGACTATGTCACTATATTTGTTTTAATTATAAATTGTTTCAAATAAGTAAATGTACTAAAATGGCACGAGCCAAGATGGCCGAATTTGGCTGTTTTAAATAAAATTGTTTATCACACTATTAATGTAATAATACAGAAGGATAGGCGGCTCATGAACATATTGAAAATGCATATAATATATTAAAATTGTAACAAATAATAAAATTGTCCAAAGTAATGAATTGTAAATAGTAAAAATTGAATAAAAAATGAGAGCAAAGCTCCCCAATACTTAGTGTTTACAGCGCCATCTCTTCTAATCAACTACATCTACATGATAATCCTATCAATAATTAATCAACAAACCTTTTTTTCTTTTTCAATATACATTCCTGCTCACTTATTGCGCCTCTGATCATATTCATCATGGTCGTATCGTTATATACATTCCTGCTCACTTATTGCGCCTCTGATCATTCGTATCGTTATAGGTGCAACTTAAGGGAGGGGACAGATATTTAAAAATAATCGAAAATGACCGATGTTACTGTCGAATCCATTCTTTTTAGGGTCGCTGAGATGAACAGTGACATTTTTCAATGACGCTTAATTCCAAATTCAGCCCCCACAATTTGAGGGAGAGGAAGATAATGATCGAAAATGACCGATATTAGTGTCGAATACATAGTTTTCGGAATCGCTGACACAAACAGTGACACTTCCGATGCCGTTTAAATCCAAATTCAGCCTTTTATATCCAAAATGAAACGTATTCTTCCCGTGTGAAGAATGGGTATTCTGCTAATAGACTATATTAATAAAGATTAAGTGAAAGTGTGCGCGTTTCCGCACCGCAGATGTGGCGTGTTTAGTACACAAGGGAATGAAGTAAATTTTTGGTCAATTTGAACATATCTCTATTTGAAGCTTCTTTCAGAACTTAAAATATCCATGTCCAAATATCCATATCCATGTTACTTTGAAGTTAACAATACGTGCTTCTAGTTTGATTTCGCGTTGGTCATTAATTGCTTTCATTGAAACAATAAAATCAACAAATCCCATTGTACATCTTTATTTTCCTCATGTACATCTTTATTTTGTACATCTTTATGTACATAAAGTAGCAATGAACATCTTTATTTTCCTCTAAAAAAAATTGACTCTGGTGCTTGGGGTCCTGAGGTCGATCCCAACCACTGCCAACTGAACTGGAACATTGCGGTAGACGAGCACCTTGTACGTGGGTTTTCTTGGGGTTCTCCCGATTCCTCCCACTTTCTTCATTCCACCATTTCTCATGACCGTCTCCTTTAGCCTAGCCGGCATAATCCTGGGACGTAAAACTCAGACTTAAAAAAAAAAATGTACACGATAGAATATAGTATTTGACAAAACGAAAATGTGGCGTACCTAGAGCGATCTCATTTTAATATTTTTTCAATGAATTTGCTTTTTTTATTTTCAAAAAAATGTTAATCACAATTCATAAATATTTAATAATGATAATAATAATTTGTTTCTGAATTGTTTTCAGACGCACAAGTGTACAAATCCTGCCTGTCCATTTGTCCGTCTGGGAAATAAAAATTCTCAAGAATTACTTGGTTGCTCACCACAAACTTCGGTCGGGATGTAGGGGGTAAAAAGTTCAGTATCGAATTCGTTGGTGGAGGTAACATTTAAACCGGAAATGGTAGAAATTTACTACCATTTCTGGTTTCAATATTACTTCAAAAAATACGACGTCATATAAACCAAATTCCTTCACGTGGTATACATCTGACCGGGCTTGCCAACCGTCCCGATTCTGTCGGGACTGTATCGATTTTTGACTTATTTGTCCCGCATCACGACCGAACACTCGCCAGGATGCATATTGTCCCTATTTATCGATTTTTTAAAGTTAATTAATATTTTATTGGACCATTTTACAAAAGAATAACTTATTTTTTTACACGCACGGTTTTATGTATGGAATCAATTGTATATAATTTTCTCTCTAAACTTTATTTATATTAAATAATTGTAGTTTTTGGTTTGAAAAATTAAATGAAATATTTAAGTTTTACGTCCCACGCTTATGCCGGTTAAGCTAAACGAGACGGTGATGATGAGAGATGAGTGAAATGGTGGAATGAAGAAAGTGGGAGGAAACGGTAGAACCCCGGGAAAACCCACAAGCACGGTTTTTGTCCACCATAAAGTCCACACGGCGCGAGTTGGTATCGAACCAGGGGCCTCGAGCACCGGAGTTGAACGCTATACCACTGAGCCACCGCGTCTCCCAGATTTTGGTTTGAATTTATCGCATAGATATATTCCTTATACCTAGTGACGAAAATAGGTGAGAAAATTAAAAAAACATATGGTGCAGCATTCATTCAGGTTCGTGTTATTCAGCTTATTATTTACATTGTTTTAAACGACTCACCGTACTGTAATCGTCTCCGAGGGTAGCGGCTCCAACACCGATTGTCTCTTTCCGATTTTTTCTTAAGAAAAGTTGGCAACCCTGCATGTGACACTGCTACTTTTTCTTTTTTTAAAAAAAATAATCGTGCAAGAGAACAACAAGCTTACACATCAACAGGTTGAATTTTACGTTATTTTTAGAGACTCTCCCCACTTTGTCTGTTGATCTTTCTTTCACATCTTCTGCATCAGAAAGTCACTCTTTCTAAGTGTGAGCATGGTTTATTGCTTTTGTTTGTTTAAATTAAAAGTGGGCATTGTTTAAGTGGATCCTAGAGAGAAGGAAATTAAAAATTTTCCGTCTTAATTTCCTGGAAAGCTTGTTTCTGCGAACCACTCTCTTGTTTCAACGAAACAATAACAAACACTTGCATTATTGACCTTCTTTCTCCTTAAACAAATGAAAAATCCCCACTTGTTTTAGTTGCATGTTATTCACAATGACAAATAGTCTATTTGTATTTACAATAAGTTTGCGACAAGTATAACGTTGTCAACTATGAAAAATAAAATTATCGGCATCCCCTCACAAATTTCATCATCAGTTCGGACACAGTATACGAATGATTTTTATCTGTCCCGATATTGTTTTGTCTGGATTCTAAAATGTCCCGACTTTCATGTTTATTTAAGAAATTAGTGATTATTATTATTATTATTATTATTATTATTATTATTATTATTATTATTATTATTATTATTATTATTATTATTATTATTATTATTATTATTATTGAAATTTTGTTTCCACATTATTATACAAAGGTTTAAAAAAAGAAAGCCCTTCCTGTTGACGTTGTGGCTAGTTCGTGCACCTTTCATGCACCTAGTCCCGAGAGCTATACAAAATTTGAATGTATTTCGATAGTACGGATTCCGCGTTAAACTGTAGGTCCCATCTTATGTAGCCTCACAGTGTAGAAAATTGACGCTAAATTTCAACAAACAAGCAAATCTTCAAAATAAAATGAGTTGATTTTAGTTTAGCGCCCCTTTCAGCAGCGAGGCTATATGAGACGTGGACCTACTGATTAACGTAGAATCCGAACATGAGCTCCTGCCGGGAATCGAAACCGGGTTTCCCACGCCAAAGGCGCGTACGCTAAGCGCTTAGTCACGAGGGAGCTCTCAAACTAAAAGGAATCCTCGTATCAGAGGCAGGGAGACATTTATGTAGGCATGTAACATATTGACCCATACATAGATTGCATAATTACTATTTAAATTTGACATACTTTTAATATCTATCTATATTATAAAAGTGAAAGTGATTATGTTTGTGACTCTTAATCTCTTGAGCCACCCTTTCGATCTTGATCAAATTTACAACATAGATCAGGTTCGGACCTGGGATAGTTTTTTATCATATTACTTTGACGGTAGAACTTCGGGAGGGGGAGTTGGAGGTACATAAAAGATAAAAAATGACCGATATTAGTATCGAATCCGCATCTTTCGGGATCCGTGAGATGAACAGAGACACTTCCGATGCCGTTTAAATCCATATTCAGCCTCCATTGCCCTTAATATCCACAATGAAATATATTCTCTCCGTGCGAAGAACGGGTATAATATATAATACAAGGGCATATATGATTTAAATTATTTCACTTTCCTTTAATTAATTTCGTAAATATCAGTTGAGGACCGTTTTAACAAAACTCAACAAACTCTTTGTCTTTTCAAAATGCGTTTGTTTTAACGAATTCTGGTACTTTTATACGAGCCTAATACAATGGCTAACAAAATATAGGACGAAACAATATTTGCCGTTAAGGTGCCTGAGTAGCAAATTTTCACAGAACTCGACATCTTCATTTTTCAAGATTCTACAAAACTCAACTAATCCATCCTTTATACAGCATGGTTGAAACTAAGAAGATAGTTTTTATAAGTGAAATGTAATAGCCTTTACACTCGCATGTATTTATTGTCGGGCAATCACACATGTTGCTAAGGGATTGCTGGACAGCAATTCATATTGGCCCGCGTAATCCTCTTTCATGTTCAGCCACTATTTTATTATAAGATTGGTAGCTGTTCGGCCGCATTTCATCATTCTTTTGTTTTGTATCTGGCAACGCTGGACGATTGATAGTTCTTTACGAGTGTCAACGTGGCGTGTGTGACTGCATAGTGTGTAGTTGCTTATGCATAGCAATTATTGTATTTAGTTGTGTGTTTACAATATAATAAATAGTATATTGTACAACAAACTTTGTGTTCAAAATAATACAGTCCACGAACATTAAAGTGGTCCTTACCGACCGGATTTTGTTCCAGTTGTGCATGTGCGTGGTTTGCGAACTTGTGGCGCAGTATCTTCATTTTGTAGTGCATTGTCAAAGTGGTGCAGAATTATAACAATGGAAGAGCTTGTAGGTAAGAAAACTGTCCTGAAACGTGAAGTGACTAGGTTAACACATAAAGTGAACGAGAATAAAGACAAGCCTAACTTCAGTATTAAGCTGTACATTGAACGTGCTACGCAATTACATGGCGATTGCACAGAGCTCATTACAAAGTTCATTTCTGTGGGTGGTGAAAGTGAGTTTGCAAAATATGACGGGAATTTAATGAAGTGCAAAATAAGTTGGACTCTGTCTTAGAAATTTTGTACAATATGCAGTCACCTAATACTGAACAGGTAAATACATCTAATAAACAGTGCACAAATGTGAAGTTGCCCACTTAAAACTTCCTACATTTTGTGGTAGAGTGCAAGATTGGCTATCGTTTCGTGACTTATTTGTTGCTGCTGTTCATAATAACAATCGGTTAGGAAATGCTCAAAAGCTGCAGTATTTGAAGACAGCTGTATCAGGAGAACCTGCTGTATTGTTGCAGTCTATTTCCATATCTGATGATAACTATAAAGTAGCATGGGAGTTACTTAAATCAAGATATGAAGACGTGAGGGAGCTAGCAAATCATATTTTGAGCAAGTTGATTACTCAACCAGCTGTGAAGAATGAGTCATCAGGTGAGTTACGAAGATTGGTTGACAATAGTGTTCAGTGTGTGTGTGAACTTAAATCCTTGGGCCTTCCAGTGGAACATTGGGATGTGATTTTAATTTACCATGTGGGTGAGAAGCTAGATAAGAACACCAGAAAACAGTGGGAGCTTTCATTGAAGAAAAACGAACAACCAACTTTCGACCAGCTGAAAGAGTTCATATTACAACGTGCCAAAGCGTTAGCTGCAGTGAGTGCAAGGTCACCGGCAGACACGTCTGCTTTAAAAACAAACAAAAAGAGCAACACGTTAGTACATCATTCAAGTCCAATTGTGTCATGTATCATGTGTAAAAATAACCACAAGCTATATAAGTGTCAAGAGTTCATAAATATGTCAATGAATGATAGGCATAGTTTTGTAAAAAAGAATTCGCTTTGTTTCAATTGTTTGACCTTAAATTGTTCCGTAAATAAGTGTAGTGTGAAGCAGGGTTGCCACACTTGCAACAAAAAACATCATACTTTATTGCATTTTGAAAAGAAGGATAAAGTAGATCAAGTAAATTGTTCTCATTCCATAAATCAAAAACTAATTCCTCAGGTGTTGTTGTCCACCGCTGTCATAAATATCAAAGATAATGCAAATAAGTTGATACAATTTCGTGCTCTTATCGACTGTGGTAGTGAATTATCGTTTGTAACTGAACGCTGCGTCCAGAAATTACGCATAAACAAAGAGAAAATAAACATGAGCATATCAGGTGTTACTGGTTCTAACGTTGGAAATTCTCATGCAATAGTTGATTTGTGTTTTCAGTCATTGTACAGTAATAATAATATTCATACTAAAGCAATAGTAGTCCCAAGAATCACAAGTAACTTACCCAGAGTAACTATTCAAAATATAGGTAATTGGGAAATTGTAAAACAAGTAAACTTAGCAGATCCACAGTTTAATAAAAGCGGCCCTATTGATGTGTTATTAGGTGCTGATGTTTTCCCGTTATTGTTGCTCAGTGGGAGACACGTAGGTACGAATGGAGCTCCGTCTGCCATTGAAACGGTGTTAGGTTGGGTATTGTGTGGTCAGATTAACTTAACGAATAACACATCAAATGTTCAGTCATATTTTGTTTCTGTTGATCTCAATAAAACATTGCAAAGATTCTGGGAAGTAGAGGAGTTGCCAACTGTACAACATTTATCCGTTGAAGAGCAAAAATGTGAGCAGTATTTTGCTGAAACTTACAAACGTGATGTTGATGGTAAATACATTGTAAAATTGCCTTTTAAAGAAAATGTTGAGCCTCTAGGGGTATCACGGGACACAGCAGTAAAGCGATTATGCCAGATGGAACGTAAGTTACAGAAAGATCCTGATTTATGTAAACAATATTGTGATTTCATGAAGGAGTACTTAGACTTAGGTCACATGGAAAAAATTCCTGACGTAGAACTTGATAAGCTTGTATCTGAATCTTATTATCTGCCGCATCATTGTGTCTTAAATGAAAGTAGTTCTACCACTAAATTGCGGATTGTATTTGATGGTAGTGCTAAAACTAGCAGTGGAGTATCTCTCAATGACAACTTAATGGTAGGTCCAAAATTACAAGATGATATTACCCCATTAATATTAAGGTTCAGAACTCATCCAATTGCAATGTGTGCTGATATAGCAAAAATGTACAGACAAGTTAAGGTAGATCAAACTGATTCTGATTACCAGAGAATAGTGTGGAGAGAAACAGTTGACCAACCTATTAGTGATTTTAGATTGTTAACTGTTACTTATGGAACCAGTTCGGCTCCATATCTCGCTGTAAAGTGTTTGCAACAGTTAGCTGTAGATGAAGGTCATTGTTATCCCAGAGCTGCAGAATTAGTCATGAATGATTTCTTTGTTGATAATTTAGTTTCAGATGCAGCTGATAGTAGTGAGGCAATGGTATTGTACTCAGAATTAACAGCATTATTACAAAAAGGTGGTTTCGAATTAAGAAAATGGTCTACTAACGACAGGAATGTGTTAAATAGTATACCTTCTCACTTAAGAGAAACTCAGTCGTTAATTTGTTTTAATGAAGATGAGAATGTAAAAGCTTTAGGCATACAGTGGAATCCATCAAGTGATTCATTTTCATTTTCTATTGTTGTTCCCACTTATAAGTCAGTAATGACAAAACGAATGTTACTATGTGATATTGCAAAATTGTATGATCCGCTTGGTTGGTTATCTCCAGTATCCATTGTTGCTAAATTGTTGCTACAATCATTATGGAAATTAAAAATTGAATGGGATGACGTACTTCCAAATGATATTGCTCGCTCGTGGGAAGCATATTGTCAAGAATTGCCATTGTTGAGACATATTAAGATCAAAAGGTGTATTTCTTCTGAAAATATTGTGAAATATGATTTAATTGGGTTCTCAGATGCTAGTGAAAAGGCGTATGCTGCAGTAGCATATGTACGTTGTATAGATACATCTGGAAATGTACAAGTATACCTGATTGCTGCAAAGACCAAAGTTGCCCCTATAAAGCAAATATCAATACCTAGGTTAGAATTGTGTGCTGCAGTATTGTTATGTAGATTAGTCAATACGGTCATTAAGGCAATGCTAATCAAGTTTGAACAGGTTGTCTGTTACACAGATTCTACTATTGTGTTAGCATGGCTTTCTTCATGTCCGAGTAAATGGAAAACATTTGTGGCTAACCGGGTATCTGAGATCCAACAATCAATTTTTATTAAATGGGCGCACACATCGAGCAAAGACAACCCAGCTGATTGTAGTTCTCGTGGTTTGAATCCGTCACAATTAGAGTCTTATTCACTATGGTGGAATGGGCCAAAGTGGTTGATGGAATCAGAGTTACCTATTGTAAATATTAATTGCAAAAATCTAGATTCTGTTCAATGTGAGCAAAAGTCTTCAACTGTTAACATGCACATTAAGGTTGACTGTACAATAGTAGATAAATTTTCATCATTGTCTAGGTTAGTTCGTGTTACTGCTTGGTGTAAAAGATTTATTAGGAATAGTAAAGGTAAACAGGAGTTAAAATGTAGTGGACCATTAACTACAAAGGAGTTGTCAAATGCATTAATACATTGGATAAAACAAACTCAAGAATCTGAATATCCACTTGAGATAAAATACCTACGTATGAAAAAACCTTTGCCTTGTAATAGCAAACTATTGTGTTTAAATCCATTTCTTGATGAAAATGATGTCATGAGAGTTGGAGGTCGCTTGCAAAATGCTAGTGTAACATATGATTTCAAATATCCTATCTTACTTCCAAAACATGCTAGGATTACAGAACTTCTTGTAAAATCTGAACATATAAAGCATCTTCATGCAGGTTCACAGTTACTTTTATCTGTTTTGCAACAAAAGTTTTGGATTATTGGTGGTCGTGACTTTGTAAGGAAGATTGTAAAAAGTTGTGTAACATGTCACAAACAGTCAAGTGTAACAGCCTCTCAATTAATGGGTCAACTTCCTGTTGGTAGAGTAACACCAACTCGTCCATTTTTGCATTGCGGTTTAGATTATGCTGGTCCACTAATGTTTAAAAATATGAAAAGTCGAAATTCAAAATTGTTCAAAGGTTATGTAGCACTCTTCATTTGTTTCAGTGTCAAAGCAATCCATTTAGAATTGGTAAGTGATGCTTCAACAGAGTCATTTATTGCAGCTTTGAAACGTTTTATAGCTAGAAGGGGAAAACCTACTGATATTTACAGTGATTGTGGTTCAAATTTCATGGGTACAAACAGAGAATTAAAATCCTTACTAAAACTTGTAACGAATGGTGATTCAAAAAAGTCTGTCAAGTACCACTTGAGACGTGTATTTGGTAACACTGTACTCACATTTGAAGAAATGTATACAGTTTTGTGTCAGATTGAAGCCTGTTTAAATTCTAGACCATTAACTGCTCTATCTTCTGATCCTAATGACTATCAGGTATTAACTCCTGGTCATTTTTTAATTCACGATGCATTAGTAGCAATACCTGAACCAAATTTGTGTGAATTAAAAATCAATCATTTGTCACGCTGGCAATTAACTCAAAGATTGGTCCAACATTTTTGGAACCGTTGGCAAACAGAATATTTGTCTCGGCTACAACAAAGGCCAAAGTGGTGGTGTAAACATGCTAATATCAAGGTCAATGATTTAGTATTAGTGAAGGAAGATAAGACATCTCCTCAACATTGGAATTTAGCAAGAGTAGTTGCTGTTCATCCTGGTGTAGACAATATTGTTAGAACTGTTACTATTAAAACTAGCAAAGGCGTCTTTAAACGACCAATTGTAAAAATTTCTCCTCTTCCATTTAATGAAGAATAAATAATATGTAGAATGTGTATTGTAGAGTAATGTGTAGAATTATATGTAGTGTTGAAATGATATTTCAAGGTGGGCGGTATGTTCGGCCGCATTTCATCATTCTTTTGTTTTGTATCTGGCAACGCTGGACGATTGATAGTTCTTTACAAGTGTCAACGTGGCGTGTGTGACTGCATAGTGTGTAGTTGCTTATGCATAGCAATTATTGTATTTAGTTGTGTGTTTACAATATAATAAATAGTATATTGTACAACAAACTTTGTGTTCAAAATAATACAGTCCACGAACAGTAGCTGTAGTAGAACGCTCTTGTTGGAACATCATTATTAAGGTGTAAGAAGTTTCAGAATGTTCTGAAACAGTGCACGAGGTGAAAAGTGGAAGAAAAAGCAGGACTCATCAACGTCAAAAGAGTAGACAGTGAAGAGTGTACCTCAAATGAAGAGCTGACAAAGGAAACAACATTCATAGCAGGATGTTTGTGTTTCAATGGTCTTATTCATTTTAGGGATAGCTTGTATACGAATGAGACAAAAGTTGAACAGGATAATTTCTTGCTATGATACATGAGAGTGAACTTGCCTAAAAGACGCAGAGCTGTGCATGTGTTAACTTAAAAGAAAAATATATATTTACTAATATATACATTGTTAACCTTTTATTCTGATATTATCTACAAAATGTAATATACTTAAGAGCCCATTGAATTTAAATGCTTTGAATGTATATTTATAAAACTTAGCTTAATAAAATAAACAAGAAACATGTATGAAAAAGTGGATATGTTCAATTTTGTAAAAATTTGTAATCTTTTAACTTTTTTTCCCCTCAACAAAGGCTGTTAGTGATGAACTTCAATCATTATTTTATCAATCCGTATGTACCTGGATGACCAGTGTTAAACTTTAGGGACATTTCGCCAGCCCCTCCATCTTGGAATTTCGAAACAAAACCTATGCCAATCGTTTGTGCTACGTTTGTGCCGGAATGTACCGCAAAAAATTTCGCTTGTACCACTTCTGGTACAAATTTATAAGTTTTAAAGTGGGGGCTGGGAAAACGGTAGAGATTTTGACTGCAATCTGATGTAAAATTTAAAAATAAGTGGTTCAGATCCCATTTTAAACAAATAGCCCTGTCTCATATAGCCTTGTTACTGATGCAAGACTGTAATAAATCAAACTAAATAACTAATTTTATGCGTTTCGAAAAAATTTGGGCTGTAGGATAAATTTCCAACTCAGTTTTTAACAAATATTTTTAGATATGGGGCGTTCGGAGCACAAGTGGTCCAAGTCCAGTTTCAGAAAAGTTCACTTTTACTCAGCCAACGTAGTATCTTTGCTGGTCACTAAATAAATGAAACAGAAACCACGTGAAAGGGTGTTGACTAGAGTTTCATAGGACAGCCGCTAGACAAGGGCGTCGATGAAATGGGGGACGAGGGCTAATTTTCCCTTCTTTACTCATAAATTTAAGATATTAACACTATATTGTGTACGCTGCAGCGTGGGGATGATTAACAAGTCAAGCTTCGAATGCCATAGTCAATGATGCATAATTACGTTAAATAAATGCAGGGTGTGTCCTAAAGAATATACTCACGGAAAACGAAACGCGAGCTTAAACCCTAAAAGCATAGCTAGAAAACTTTCAGTAGCGGTAACTCCGAAATGACTTGTTTTAGGGCTAAAACAACCGTATTTTTGGTAAAATCCTAGCCTTAAAACATGTAACATGACTCCCTTTGCATTTGAAATTTCTAATATCAATCAGAGATGTCCGTCATGGTGCTTGATAGCACCATCTGATGTGTCAGACCACTTCCAAGTTTCATCATTCTCCCTCAACCCGTTCTCAATACACAAGCATGGTGAGAACTTTTGTTTTGCCATGTAGCTATATTGATAGATTGTGTGAAATCTCTATAGTAGATAGATTTTAAAATCTACCTAAAAAGTTTATTACAACCAAGAAAGTACTCATGAGAGTGACTGGCAAGAGGGTGTAATAGAAAGGGGTCGTGATATGAAAAAAGTTGAGAATTACTAATCTACACTGAAATATTCTGTACCCAACACAGTGTAGTTTTAACGAGAATAAAATAAATGAAAAGATCGGTTGTAAGAGCAAAAAGTCTTAATAAACACGTTATTACACGATTTTGAAATATGTTTAAAATCATGTTTTAAACTGTTCAAAATGTTTAAAACATTTTGAACACAATTTTCATGTTTTAAACACGTTTTGTTCTTTTTTTTTAAAAAAAACTATTATATCAGGTTACAAATACATTAGAATAACTATTGATATAAAAATATCTGCATTATGACACAAAATGAAGTGAAATAGCAGGTTAAACTTTAAGATATTTATTACCATTAGTAATATGTTTATGTACACTAGTTTTTTCCAACTAGATACTCTGTGACATCATGTTTTGCTGCTCTCACACGCAGAAATACGCAGAAAGGAGAAGTAGTAAAGAAAACAGTGGCGACAGATAATAAGGCATAGTCCATTGTTTCGTTTTGCAGATATTCTACGCGCGGATTTCTGACTGTAGTGGTAAACTATCAATATTTGTTCTATTTCATTTCTTTACCTGTTCTTAATCTCTTGCTTAAGCAGATTCCCGCCGTCCTGTCTGTAAAGCGCGCTCCTATTATACATTGGCCAGTTGGAAATGATTAATCTACAAAGTAGAGATGGCTACATACTTTCGAAAAAATATTTTATCGAAAAATAAATTTTTCCAAAATGCTTTTTTTTTTCAGAATCGAATTTCTTGGAGGACGAAAAACGACTTTTTCTGAAAACGAAATTTTCTTGAAAAATTGAAATCAAGCATTTTTTTTCGACAGATAACGATTTTTCCCAAAAATAAGAGAAAATCGAGAAACATTTTTTTTTGAAAATTAGAACATTTTTCGAAAAAAAATTCCGAAAATTGAAAAACAGATTTTCCCGAAAAAATACCATTTCTACTACAAAGTACAATTTGTATACCAGACAATACGATACCGGTACTAATTTATACAGAGCCGACTCTTCCGTCTCATAAAAAATAATATATCCAATTACAGTTTAGGTAGGTTTAATGTCTAGTCTAGCCTGCTTTATTGTCTAACTCAGCCACGCAATTCCACGCTACATAAAATATTCAAATTAAGAGTAACATCTCATACTTTTGTATTGTGTTTCAAATGCTTATTGAGGTCTATCCCAATTCTAAACTGTAGGGTGGGAGCATTTTCAATTCATGGCTCCTTCGACTAACCAACTTATTCGATATCGAGAAGGCTTACAAAAATCCGCCAACTCTTCTTCTGAATATGATAAGGATTGGTGCTTTTGTTCCGCACAAGGATTTCACTCTGTTTCCTACGAATTCATATACATATATATCGCATTTAATGGAGTTTTTACCAGCTGAAGCAAATGGGAAAGAAAATTGGTTGCACTGTGAAAACTGACGTTTTATTTATGTATGCTCAGAAAAACAAGAACTCTTTCTGATATTCGATTGGCGCTATTTTGAAACAAACAGTGCGGCTGGTATGTGCAGTCAAACTTAGCAATTTATAGCAATTTAGTTGCGATCAATGCTTGTCTACACGTGAACCTCCACCTCCATCCACTAAACTAAAATCTAAAATCAAAATTAAACGAACGGTCCTTCCACCCAGTGCGTGGCTTATAATAATACAGTATATATATCACAGTATACATATATATAAATGAAGAAAATGAAGCTGCCATGGGCGAATCTTCTAGACGATAATTAACTCTCACAGCTAGCATATTTTGCAGAGAAAACTTTACAACTTTGTTGTCTCTTCCACCACACTCCAGCCATAAATTGCAGCCATTAGATCGTTGATTTTTTGACCGTTGAAAATGGTGCTTGCCCAGGAAGTAAAGTAAGTGGACAAACAATTATCCTGGATTAGCAGTGACTCAAAGTGACATCTCCAAAATTATTTCGCTGTGCTTACGAGAAGACAGCAACAACGGAAAATGCAAAACTTTCAAGCTACAAGAATACAACTCTATAATCCAGATATTTCCAGAGACATCTATTTCTTTCCCTCTGAAGTTATTTCAATCTACACAGAACTTAGTACACTTAATTAAGACGCTTCTCTCAATTATGTAGTTAATGCCTAAAGACATGAATGAGGAAAATGTCAGAAATGAAAGTATTCATTGTAATGTAAGAAATACAAATTCTGGAAACGTTTTAGAGGAGGTGAACAACATGCAATAAGAGATATATCTACTTGTATTAATCCACAACAGGGGCGGATCCAGGGGGAGGGCGATTGCCCCCTCAGAAGAGGAAACTTTCTTATTTTACATATATAAATAAAACCCATTCCAAAGTTTGGAGCCCTTAAAAGTAGCAGTATGACAACCCCCCGCCCCCCAGAAGTCGGTCCTGGATCCGCCCCTGATCTACAAGTCATATCTATTCACAGTTCCAAAATCGAAATATATTCGAAAATACACGCGAACACCATGTATCTTGAGGTATGATAAGAAGTCCCAATCAGATGCTTATATAGGAAAAAATGAGAAACAAATGAATGTAATAATAATAATTCGAAAATCTTTTCAAGAGTTATGAAAAGCAATCAACATTGAGAAAATGAACGAAAGCGTTTCAATTTTTTGTCCGGGATGTCAGGTAAGGTGTGCAGAATCGATTCGAGAATAATAGATTCAAGGTTTTAATTGTGAACAATACTAGAATGAGAAGATGGAAGAGGATGAGATTGATTTCAAAATGTATGTTAATTGCGCACGTCGCCCTCTTTGGGACACATCTTCCTAATATTATTTTAAATTAATCGCTTCTAAGGGATATAAATAGTTTGTGCCCAAAGTTTAGTTAAAATTATGTGAGATTTTTATTGTTATATTTTATTTGGTATCCGAGATATTTTAGTAGAATATTTAGTGCATACTCTTTAGCAATCTCCCTCTACAGGGTGACAGAGAAATTTCTGTGCATTGAAAGTTGTACATACCATTCCAGATTTTAATATTGATTCCTATATGATCTAAAACGGTAATAGATAGCGAAAAGCGGTTTTCTGCATTCAATTAAGCGTCCCAAAAATATATATATCTGACCTCAATCCTTAACTCTCTACTAAGATCAGAACTGACAGATATGAACCACTTTAGGTTTTAACGTTAATCGTTATAGAGAAAAAACTGTAACAGCGAGAAGTGTTTTTTTTTTCAATCAATTAGAAGCGTTAAAAGAGCATATCCTAAGTCCACCCTAATCTTTCTATTACAGCCTTTCTGTTTTAACGATAATTGTTATAGAGTAAAAAAAAAAAAAATACTAATAGATAGAATGATTCTGTTTTCTGCAATCGATTGAAGCGTCCTAAGAATGTATTCCATCTTCATTCTAATCTCTCTACTGCAAAACATCAGGACTTCTTACAAACGAACTCCTTCACTTACTGTGCACGTGACATTGCTACTTGTTACTTCAAATAAAGTTAAAACTTCCAGGGTTTGTGAAAATGCATCTGCATTATATATATATATATATATATATATATATATATATATATATATATATATATATATATATATCAAACTTAAAATCGATTTATAAATATTAAAATTATATGTCAAAACATAATTTTCACGAAGTAAGGGATGCTTAAATGAAATTAAAGAACAAGAATTTTGGGAATGATTCCAAAGAATGGATCAAAATATTGCGATCTTGGGCAATAATTAGTTTTTGGATCAGGGGCCACAAAATTTTTGAATAGTCCCAAAATCAAGTTGTTTTTTTTTATTATTATTATTTTCTACGGAATAAGTACGTACATCATACTGAGTCAAGTGATAGTTTGGTTTTGGGTACACCGTATGTAGCTCTCTAGATGTAAGACGTACAAGAAAATTTTTCATTGAATGAAATATATTGGATCTTTTGATCCAAAAATTATCTACAATTGCCAGGGATGCAAATAAGCAACAACATTTTACTAGCCCAAGAAAAAAAAAAAAAGATACTAGCCCACATCCCACAATAGAAATCATTTACTTACCCTCAGTTTGATATTAAATACTCGCCCGCAGCGATGAACCATTCGTCCCGGGCGAGTTGACGAGTGGTTATTTCCATTCCTGAATTAAACTATTTAAATTTCAGTTCATTATATATATATATATATATATATATATATATATATATATATATATATATATATATATATATATATATATATATATATATATATATATATATATATAATATGTATAAAGAGATAAACAATTCCCCATATAAATCAATGGATTAAAAAAGGGCGGAAGTTCTCAAGATTCTTAATAAATGAAACCAGCCATTCTGACTGAGGATTTCCTTAGTTTCCCTCATTCCCATGAGGGAAATGCAGGATGGTACCGAACAAGCAGGTTCCAGGCCGCTTCCTTCCGTCCCTTTACAACAGTACGTTGTATATTGTTACTACTTGTAAATGTAATTTTGGGGCGTAACATATTTTAAAATATGTACTAGGCTGATTATGGAATTCGAAGAAGAAAAAGAAAAAGACATATATTAATTATAATATGTATATGAAAAGATAATGGGATTTTGGAATGTCGTTGTCAGGACAACAGATAGATATAAATAAATGGATTCATTGAACGGAGATGGATTTTTAATGGCTCAATAGTTTATAAGAACCGTTTTACCTTTCCTCGGATAGTATGAACATGGAGGGGCGTTATTCCTCATACACGTGAAGGGCTAGACGGCGACAGCCCAGAAAACTAATTCCTTCTTGATAAATGAACTTCTTAACGATTTGAATCTTTCTTTGTACACTCATGTCGAAAATTATTGTCGCATGTCTATAAATATGTTGTTGTAGAAATATAATTTGATAACGAAATCGCCCGGTATTTCTTATAATGTTAGTATGTGTATAATCGGCAAAGACATGTATGTGGAAAATTTCATGTCAAAAGAGCAGTAAATAAGAACAATAAAACGAAAATAAAACTTTCTTGTCCAATTAGGAACATTTTGTTTTACTCATTCTAATGTTCGTATTTATAATTCTTTTCCTAACCACAAATATACATTTCCCGATTATACACATAGTAACAGTATTAAAAGTACCCTGCAAAATCATTATCAAATTATATTCTAACAAGAAGACAGTTATAGATATGCGACAATCATTTTGGACATGAGTGTACATTATTCTGTCAAAAGTATGTAGGCCTATATGCTGTAAGGTACAGCACTCTCCCAAGCACTGATATAATTCTTAGAAATGTTATTATTAAATAAACATAGCTTTATACGCATATAGTTGGAAGGAAAGAAGAGAAAATATTACGTAATTTTTTGGGAGAATTATTTTTGGTTTAATATAGCCGAGAGGCTTTGAAGAGTTAATTTACACACAAAAATGAACATTGAATATAATCAAATTACATGCGCTGATGTAGCTCTTCCGAAGAAAAAAGAAATCAATATGCTTTAGACAGTTAAAAAAAAAAGCAATATAGCTCTCCATTAAAAGAGATGCTCTTAAAACATACAAAAAATGGCTTAACTAATGAATATAAACTATGATAATGAACAATTAAGGGTCGCCTGGTTTTCTCTAAAGTATACACAAGCTGAGAGTGCTTGAAGTAGTTAGTATCTAAGCCAAACATCTTATGGAGACCTATTTTATATACCAGACGAATCTGTAAAATAAGCAAAAACTGAAGCGAAATTTAAATAATCTTCCACTCTGTATTATCTTTGGATGGACTGTTGTTGTTATAATTATTTGAAATAAAGGCTACACGTACACATAACTGAGTATATCGTTGAACTGCGACTGGACACAGATCAAAATTAACTCCTAAAAGATATTCATTATGTGTTTTGTTTCTAGTAAGGTCACTTGGTGCTTTCTGGGTAATAGAACAAAGATTTTATATGATTGTTTTTCTATTGAGGTTTAGCGTACAGTGGAAACGTGGATCTACAGTTTAAGGAGGAATCCGAATCACGGTAATGCATTCAATGCACTCCCACCGGAAATCGAACCCGGAATTCCGTACACGAAAGGTGCGTACGCTGGCCACTAGGCCAGCAGGAAGGGCCCCTAGTGATTTAGATTAGAATTTATCACCCCTTTTGAGAATTGATTGTGCGAAAGTTAGGATATATTGTTCAAAGTGCGAAATCTGAACGATAACCAACGTTTTTTTTTTTTTTTTTTTTAAATCTGAGTTCATACGGGCCGACTACGTGTGTGCTCCTGGTTCTGGCACCCACACAAATAATCTTGTGGGTGCACCACACCCACAAAATTTTTAGTTTGGATCTGTCTCTTGCGTTTAAGTTAGCCATGTTTCCGATTGAGCTGGGACAGCTCCAACGTATCATTATAGTACCGGTATATTTTACTTTATCACAACACAGCTCTTTATGACAGTGCTCATAGAAGATTTTGACTAAAAAGAAATCAAACAAATATCGAGACTTCCCTGAAAACATACAATACGTCCCGTCATTGATATTTACCCACATAAATTTTGGAAAGCCGGCGCCGTTGCCTGAGGTTAGTGTTCTCGGTGGGGTTCGAACAGCAGACCACTCACTCGCAAAGTATGCGACACAAGGAGGCACTAGTTCAGAGAGGGTATTGGCGGAAAGAGACAAAGAGAATGTTGGAACAATTAATTTTTTTTAAAAAAAACTAACGTTATATTATTAGGTGTGTGTGGTGTCGACACAATTCATTTCTAGTTTGTGAAATCTATACAGGGTGTTTGAAAAGAACATCTAGAACGCTCGAGAAGTGATTCCTGACACGAAGATAAGAAAAAAAAAACTTTATATGAAAATATTTGGAAAAGTATTTACTTTCAGAGAGCTAGGACTGTTAGGTATGAAGATAGCTTCAGAGTTAGCTATAAAGAGGTACACGGCCTACAATCATTCTCCAGTCAGGAGTGAAGTGAAGAAACAAACAAACAAACAAACAAACAAACAAAAAGTTGTAAGATGATACTACTTATACATTTTCAATTTCACAAAATTTATTTCGAGGCAATGAAGACGAGATCGAGACGAGATCAACATTTGGCCATGAGATCAAGACCATTATTTGTCAACTAAGACAAGAGTTTGGATTTCCTAACGGTGACATGATGGCGCCCATCGGATTCTCACTTAGGATTATTTCATGAGTAAGAAAATTCAAATACGAAATACTACATAGTCCATAATGGAAGATTCACCTAAATTTCAGCCTTCTGCCGCTTAAGTTCTATCTCCCCATTTATCCGCACACTGAAACAGAACTATTAAGTCTATCATCTCTGATTAAAACATTGAACCCGGCGAAACAAATTCTATAAAGTTGGACCAGGGAAATACACTTGCAAGTACTAATGTAGTCTTTGTTTCGCTGATAGGCCTACTGGAAGACCGTTAAATATGGATATTTAGAAAACATACCAACTTTTGCGTAATTACTTGATCCGCTTGCGATGGGTCCGGTAGTTTTCAAGTCAAGTGGCTTTAAAACGTGATATTTCTTATATTCGGCGGTTTATAACTCTGAAAGGAGGTGTTTTTGAACCCACGTTTTCTACAAGTTTTTTTTTTTTCTTTTACTTGATACAAAGAATCACTTCTCGAAGTTAAGTCACCGAATTTCTGAACATAATATACCGTTATCAAACGCAGCATTAACTTCTTCTGCGAGAGGTCCAAAATTTGGAGGAATCCAATACTAAAATACAGTATGTCTACATATTGCTGAAGAGTGTTATTTTGCTTTCAAAAAGACACTAACTACGTAATAAATGATAGAACTAGATTGTTTCACAAGAAAAGAAGGAGTATAATGAATCATAAAATCAAATCTTTATGCTGCACCGATAATTTCTCTGCTTAATTAACAAGCGTAGTTTTACAAAAGAAGTGTACAAATATGTCTCGAGTTACGATTTTTTTTTTTTTTTGAGGGAGGTTCGGACCCTGTGAACCCCCTGCGTGGTAGAGGTCTGCACGGGCCCGGCCCGTGAATTTACAATGTGAGGCCCGACCCGAGTCCGAAATATGCTTTAGCATTTAGGCCCAAGCCCGGCCCGAGCTCGTGTGATAATCAAATAAGCCCGAAATAAGCCCGAATTACAGAAACTTAATAATTAACACAAAATTGTATTTTTATTGACAGCAATTGAGGTTTAATTTTGCAGTTGTGCTTTAAAAGTTCTCCAGAAAGAACGGTGTAATATATATCGTTGTACAGTATATTTAGAAAGTTAGTCCCAAAAATGCCCGAGGAACATGGTTGTATATTTAAAAATTTACTGCCCGAGCCCGGCCCGGGCCAGAAGTTACATACGCTTATTAGGCCCGCGGGCTCGACCCGAGCCCGTGCAGGCCTCTACCGCGTGGGTACGCTCCGGACTTCTATTAACTTTCTTGTAACATTTTACTCGAGTAAAGAATTGCCACGTAGAGAATGGTATACCGTAGGTCACTTCGTTTTACTTTTTTTCTTTTTGGTGCAGCACGTAAACAGACATAATGCATATGCAGGGTGTATCTACATAGCCTATAGGCTACGTATGATACATATCTTAACAAAGTGACAGTTAAACAAATTTTCAGCTACGCCTAGAGGATTGTTACCACAATCGGGACAAGATCATAATAATAATAACAGCAACAAAAAATACCCAAAAAAACTAGAAACAAAAGAGAGAGAAAAGGCAAGAAAGCTAACAGTACAAGTAATGTATAAAGAACAACGACCCACGCTTTTGTTCTCAAATATCTTAATTACATACTACAGATACAAAACTTGGCCTTCGACTCAACAAACGAATGAAATACCACACACACACACACACACTTACTTACGTGCCTATAAAACTGAATCAAAAGTGAAAGGCGAACCAGGTCGTCAGCGCATGCGTCATAACAACAATACCAGCGCTAACAACAATAACAATAAAACGAATCCAACATGTATGTAAAGTACATAAATAATATGATCGACTATACAAAACACATTGTTGTTACTTTCTCTACAAAGTAGTATACATACAATTGTACGTTCAGTTGCTGTAATTTATATTACTGGAAAAAAGTTCGAAGTTCGACAGAAGATGAAGAGGTCTGGGTACTAGCTTTTATGTTTAAGCCTAAGTCACAGAGTGATGGTATACCCTTTTATGTAAAACGACCAGGTAGACGGCATCATGTTCTCTGACATTGTACACCATGTGATGCACGTTTTGTACTGTTCCCTCGACTGAGGTATGTATGCTAACGTACACTCATGTCCAAAATTATTGTCGCATCTCTAAAAATATGTTGTTGTAGGAATATAATTTGATAACGAATTCGCCCGGTATTTCTTATAATGTTAGTATGTGTATAATCGATAAAGACATGTATGTGGCAAATTTCATGTCAAAAGAGCAGTAAATAAGAATAATAAAACGAAAATAAAACTTTCGTGTCCATTCAGCATCATTTTGTTTTACTCATCCTAATTTTCGTATTTATAATTCTTTTCCTATGAAATTTACCACAAATATACATTTCTCGATTATACACATAGGGTATTAAAAGTACCCTGCAAAATCATTATCAAATTATTTTCTTACAAGACGACAATTATAGATATGCGACAATCATTTTGGACATGAGTGTACATATAACACACACACACACACATATATATATATATATATATATATATATATATATATATATATATATATATATATATATATATATATATATATTTGTGTGTATTATACGAAATAAAATCTTTAAGTTTTACGACGCATTGTTATGTCTGGTAGGCTAAAGAAGATGATGAGAAAGGAATGAAATGGTGGAATGAAGAAAGTCGGAGGAAACGGGAGACCTTCGAGAAAACCCACGCATATGGTGTTTGTCCACCACAAAGCCCATTTGACACGAGCTGGAATCGAACTCGGGACCCAAGCACCAGAGATGAACGCTCTACCACTGAGCCACCACAGCCCGTGCGTATTATAGGAGTGTATATGATTATCAACGTCTACACACCAGACTTCCTTGTAGGCTAACGACAAAGAGAACTTGCTTTTGGTACACAAGGTAGTGGGTTCGATTCCTGGTGGGATATATCGAATGCATAGCAGTAGTTCAGATCCCATCTGAAAATGTATACATCCCATCTTCACGTGCACCCTTTTCCTCCAGATGTAGCAGCTATAATTATGGTAAACATTAAAATGGATGAAGCATTAGATTCGATATAAATTAATGTGTTTCTGCTCTGAAATAATAATAATAAACCAGTGTTAGAACACGATTTGGACACTTTTCTAAGAAACGACTTTTGATAATTAACATGTTCAAGTATGTCCTTAAGGTTCTATCAGTGAAAGTCAAGAATGCACCCTAAATTACTTAATAGGAATTACCCTAAGAATAAATCTATTCAAAGTGTGCCTGAACTCTTGATGTGTTCAATGAGTATACGGGCACAGAAACGACTTGTACACAGTGATAGGACACATTATACGTTTGTAAGTTACTTTAAGTACAATTTGAACACTTTTAGAACAGTTCGTATGAAAGAATGATAGAACACTTTGGTAATTTTTTTGAACACGTTAAACAATGACAAAAGTCGTTTTTTAAAATTTTCCAATCACTGAAACATATTATTTAGAATGACGTAGAAACCTCTCAACATTGGATGATAGAAGCGTCAGTGAATAATGAAGAGCCATTCCTCCAATTACTAATAATAGTAAATTATTTATGTAACTAGTTATTCAAAGCTTGTGTGTGTGTGTGTATGTACATAGATGCAGGTGGGGCAGCGAGGACGGACGCTTTTGAAATGACTAAAACTCTCCACTAGATGGAGTGACAGAGGTTCGTGAAGTCTTAATACTTAGTCTGTTATTCTATTTTAGTTTCTGTGCGCTTGGTTAAGTTTCTATATTTTTCAGATTAAGTCATGGACAATAGAACACAGTGTTTTCCCTTACGATAGTTTAATGAAGAATTACGAGTCAATTGCTGCCGTTTCGCCATCATTTCACTATTCCCAGAAATCGAGCTTTTCCTACTAGTAACAGTAGGGCTTAAACATTTCGTACATGAGCAGCGGCGCAAATCTGTCTTCAACATTGCAAGGGGGGGGGGACGGATAACCCTTAACAGGAAATATGTGTCTGTCAGACACGTATGGTTTTTCTTTGTATTACATTGGCAACACTGATTCACTCAATGTATCGGTTTCCTCAGTACCTTCCTATCATTTAGTTGCACGTGTGTTGCAGTAGTTCATTGTTGGCGTTAATGTCTGAGTGAACATTTATAGATGACTAGCAGCGTTCACCCCGCTTCGCTGGGGTCACCCCGGAACGCAATAAACTTTGTTACTTAGATAATTTTTACTTTTTCGCTTTCAAGTGATATGATAAAAACCATAGTAGATTGCAGTAAATGTTAACATTATATCGCCTGTCATTTATGTTAACCCGCCGAGTGACACGGTCATGCGGGTTGCATATAAATACGTTTATTTTTACCTATGATGAACTAACAAAGGATTTGTACGTTATGGACACTTGAATGGTCAATTATCTCAAGACACTGGTAATTGAAAATTAAAGTGATATGATAAAAACCATCTAGGGTCCAAATCCTAATAACCCCCCAAAAATGAAAGAAATTGGTTCAGCCGTATTAGCGTGATGAGGGAACAAAGGATTTGTGCGTTCTCTTTTATATATAAGATTTTAGAAAACCTACGGTGTCTGAGACACACACATTTCCGTTATCGTCTATATTTTTGCGTGTTTATTGGACACACATTTCCTGAAGAGACAGTTTTTCTTGCAAAAGGTTTTGAGGTTGACTTTTATTTACCATGAAATAGAAACTATAGAACTCTTTAAACATACTATTTTATTTGTTTGAGATTTTATGTATTAGCAAAATATAGACCTAGTACTTCGAAAAACAAATGTAAGAAAGAAACTGTAAATACAGCAGATCCTTATTTCACGGCAAAAAATTCAAAAAATGCTGAAAGTGGAGGAGGACTTTATGTTGTTGTCTTCAGTAGATTCTGATTAAGATCACTAATTTTTTCCTGAAATTCAAGAATTACCTACTGACAGTGAGGGTGATACTAATTGTAATACAGTGCAAGGTGTGAGGTCAAGTAGTAATAGATATGTCAATGTGAACAGCCCTACTCAAGTTTCATGTGATAATGAAAGCCTTAGATACAGAGGTAAAAAGAGGTTTGTTTTGAATTGAAATGAACCTATAAGAAACCGAAGGGTTCTTCATCAAGACATAGTAAGAGAGATGCCTGGTATAGCCACCCATGTAAGAAGTCTGGGGAAAAAGTCCAAGCAAAGTTGATATTTGGTCTACCTTATGTGATGATGATATAATTCAAGATATTTCTACATGACGTTGGAAGAAGGTTGAAACAAATTTGAAGTAGAATAAAGTCAAACTACAGATCTACTGACCTACCTGAATATAAAGCCCTTATTGCTCTCCTAATGTTGTGTTCTATTTGTAAATCAGGATACGACGACATGTATTCACCATTTTCAAGACACTTTGGGACGACATCTATTTAGCGCTACCATGTCCGTCAAATGTTTCCAAGCTCTTTTGGACAAATAGCACATTTGGACAGGGTAGCTACATGTGGACAAATAGCATATTTGCAAGGTAGTAATGTATAGAATTATACTAACTTAAAATTTGTAAGTTTTTAAATTTATGTACTATTTTTATTTAGGTATTGAAATATTTTCCAAATTTATATGTCAATAGAACCGAATTAATGTATATAATTCTTGTTTATCATATTTTGCTCGAAGTACAAAATATAATGTTTCATTAATCTACATTATCCCATTACATCACATATGTTTTTTAAAAAAAGATATTGCTTTATATATGTCCGTGTCCCACACACACACATTTCCTGAAAGCGATAAAAAATAACGTTTCCTGTTAAGGGATAAGACGTTCCCATAATATACTCTCTCTCTCTCTCTCTCTCTCTCTCTCTATATATATATATATATATATATATATATATATATATATTTAGCGATGTTCAAAATATTTATGAAGTTAAAAACAATGATGTGGAGAATCAGAGGAGCAGAGTTGTCTTCAACATTGGAAGGCGGGCATATTTGAGGCTTATTCTGGGGGGACATCAATTTCATCTCACTTTCCTTTGTGGCAATTGGACACAAATCATCACAATTTTCAAAAAAAAAAAAAATAAATAAATAAATAAATAAATAAAAAATTAAAGCAGATTATTGTGGGGACAGTACCCTCAGTTCCAAGATTGGAGCGGACATGTCCCCCTCATCTCCCGGGGTCTTCACCAGTATACATGAGGTACACTAATGAACAGAAACCATCAAGGTCTCCACAAATTCCCAAAAATGTAAAAAAAAAAAAAAAAAAAAAAAAAAGAACATGCAAGTCATGTTGTGCAGTCTGCGTTGATACGATTGGTGGCACACGTCTGAACTTGACATCATTCGATCTGTCAGGCGTATTTTGTATTTAGACTTCATTTCAACCCAAACAAATTGGCCATTGTGCAACAGTTGAAGCAGTGGGATTACGCATAGCGACTGAACTGCACACGAGATGGAAGCAGTTGTTGAGCAAATTGACAACTTCCTTTTGTTCAGGAGTGATAAACCTTATTTTCATCTCAATAACATTGTAAATCAATAGAACTATTGTTATTGGGCTTCTAAAAGTCCTAAAGAACTACACAAACACAGCCCTAAAGTCGCGGTTTGGTGTGCTAGGCAAAATTGCTGTCATCGCTTATTTACTTTTTCGACAATGAGAATGGAAATGCTGTTATCGTGAGTTCGGAGCGCTATATTGAAATGATCAACAACTTTCTTGTAGCTAAATTCGACGAAAACGTATTGTCATTCCCCGCGTGTGGTTTCAACAGGATGGGGCGACAGCTTTCACTACTAAAGCAGCAATGGCATTTTTTCTTCTTCTCTTTGCTGGTCGCATCATTTCCAAATTTGGGGACATCCATTGGTTTCCTCGGTCCTGAAATGTCACTGAGTTACAAATGAGGGAAAGAATAATCAATCCCAAAAATGTGTTTAGTTACAAGAAATATGTGAAACAAGAAGTTCATTTAAAAATAATATGCTAAATGTATGCTAGTGCAGAGAGCACAAAAATTCCGTACATCATAAAAAAGTATTTGTTAATTCATTTTAATCATATTTTATCAAAAGTACGGTTATAGATTAAAATATTAGTGTTAGCTTCATATACAGGAAAGAGCAAACATTATACCCATATTTACTTGAGATTTCACATTGTTGACACACAAAGAAGGGTTTGTCTAATGAAGAATACAGTCCCGGTGAAACAACTAAAAATATTTTGTACTTTGCACCCAATCAGTAAAATTGTTTTTACCAGCAAAACCAACCTCGGCAGATAGTACAATAATTTTCTTTTTGAGTTTTTTTTCATTTTCGTTACTGTGTTTTGCAACATTTTTATGTATCTGTACGTTCTTCTGCGTTTTGCTACCTTTTGATTTTTCTATTTTACTATTTCTCTGTGCAGACATTAAAAGTTTGATACTATTGTCCTTCGCTTTACATTCTACATTTTATTTTCTTGGGTGAATCCATATATGTCTAATATAATTAACTTTTCTTCTAGTGTGTGTTCATCTTCTTCAGTAAATGTTATATGTTCACCAAAATGTTTCTTGCAGTTAACTTTGAATAACCTGTCACGTAATGTGTCCGAGGGTCTTCAAAAGCACTTACAGTAGTAGCAACTAGCACTTCATTCTTTATGGCCTCTATAGCTACTGACGTTTTGTTCAAATTCCAGGAGCATCTCATCCTTTTTCTATCTGTAATTTCGAACCATGATGCAACTGAAAAAGGATCCAGACATTCTATTATCTATATGTTAATACTAATGTAGTACAAGATCACAACGAAAGGGAAGAAAAAGCATCTGTCAAACTTGCCCCAAATGTGAGTGTCGAAAGTATCCCGAATGTATATGTTGCACTTAACTATATCTTATTTAAGTTAGAAACATTGCACACTGATGAACCAAATACCTGTGATTGCAGAACTTTCAGCTGTATGCTGTCCACCATGAGTAGTGGACAATATAACTTTTACTTCCAAACAAGAGCTTAACAACACATACGCAAATTTTACAATGAACCTTGACTTCTCACATAATCTCTTACACCTTACCTCATAAATTTAGACCTTTCTTGTCAAATAATTCTACTTATTTTTAAACTTTTATAGATATACATTGCATACACCCCAGATTTTCACTTAGCAGTGATTACGGCACCTTCACTTCCAGGTAGAATTGACAGTGTTGTAAACTTAGAAGTTTCAGTATTCCCCATTGTCGGTTTTCCCTGAATGACTAGCTAATAGAAGAAACATTTTCCTGAAAGGTATAGTTGAAAAGTTAATATTTTGCCCGCTCGATGGCTCTCGAAAAGCTGAATACCGGTTGGCAGTACGGGAGGGCAAGGAAATCACAGGAACAGTGTTTGTACTATTCAACAAAACACATCAGAAAATCACTACAACTGATGTTCGAAATATTGACCGCTGGCCTGGAGACAGGGATAGACACGGTCCTGAAAGAAGTATTGCACACAGGTGAAAGTACGACCGTGTTGGATGTTTGTGAACGCCGCTTGAAATCGATCACATCTCAACTCAGCATTTAGAATCGATCATCGATTCAAGGTCTGAGAACGATTTCTAACGCTCTGCGAGCAACTAATAATTTTTGTTCATTCTGGGAGGATTGTTCTGCTACAGACAATCGACATCCCCTTGCAGTCCGTATTGTTGACTCAAGTGGGAGCCCGTGGCCATTATTACCTACTCTTTTCTTCATCTAATTTTGTGGAGGGCCAGTGCTAATACTGACCGACATCTCCGCGAGGACGTATTGCTGCCTCAAGTGAGAGCCACAGTGGGCTTCCCCTAGCACCTCATCTCATTGCATTTCATCTCATCTTCAGTGTCAGAGTCGTCTACCATCTCAAGGGATGGCTTCAGGTGGCCATCCGGGACTACCGCCGCAACCTCCGGGTCCGTCTCTCGAACCTACCTCGGTGGGCAAGGGGGCCGACCGCAAGCACAAAACTTCATCTCAAGGCAAGAATACCGGTAGATCCCGCTCTCGCACTCCCGACAAAACTAACAACACTTCTCATCAGCCGCCGTTTAAACGTCATCACACTGTTAGTGACTCTGAACAGTCTGTTAGTTCAATGAATCTAGACGACGACAAAGAATTCCCATCTATTCAGGATACTTCCAAACCGTGTCTCTATTCATTTCTGCTCACCAATTTTGACACCAAGTTTGACAATACAAAGCTAGCCTTTCAACAACTTGTAAAATATCTACCACGCGCTTCTGTAGCACAGATAGTTCGCACTCGAAACGGAATCATTTTCAAATCTTACGATTCTACTTTCTTAACTACTGTGCGAAATAAGTGCAGCTTTGAAATTTTTGGTAAGCACGCCAATATGAAGCGCCTCGAACCTTAGACATTTCGTCAAGCACCGCCACCACGTAAAACACCGGCTCTTTCGGTTGTCATTAGAGGGGTTGACCCTTCTCTAACAGACGACGAGGTCATGGAGGAACTTACTCTTGAGGGACACTCCATTCTAAAATGCCTTCGTATCAAAAACGATCAAGGAGCTACCTATATGGTACGAATATTAACCAATTCTCAAACCACTATTGATGATCTTCTTACTCATGGCGCCCTCATTTATAAAAAGAAACATCGCGTAGAGCCATCGAAATCGCCGCCACCTTTACCATTAAGGTGTGAGCGCTGCCAAGCATACAATTCACATCCGACATCGAAATGCACCCAGCCAAGCAAGTGTGGGTACTGCAGTGGAAACCACGAAACTAAAGCTTGCACTAACCTAACGAAGCCACCTCAATGCTCTACGTGCCCGGAACAACACCCCACATATAGCTATCGCTGCAAAGCACGGCCAACGGCCGAACCTTTAAATCCGGAGCTCACTGTTCCGCTGCGACCCATCCTGCCTGACATTCAACATAATGTACCACCCCAACCTCTTGGCGAAGCAATTTCCATCCAACAACTCCTTTCATTTTTTACCATCGCATTGCAAAATATTCATCCTTTTCTACGTCAACATATTCTCCAGGTGGTCAATCACGCAGCCCGCATCATCTTTAAATATTCTTTCCAAGCTACTTACTCTGGACCTCATGTCTATTTTCATGCCACCCCTCTTGACGAATTACATGTCTCCTCCGCCACTTCCAACACTACTCCTGCACCTTAATCATGGGTATTTCATTACTGTTTCTTAATATTCGGTCACTTACTTCCCAGTACACTCTCTTCGAACAGCTACTTCTAGAAGAAACTATTCAGGCTTTCCTTCTGAACGAAACTCTCCTTACTCCATCTATGACGTTCAGGATACCTCGCTATACCCTACTCCGTTCAGACTCTACCATCGCAGCACGCCGAGCAAACGGGGGAGTGGCCATTGGCTTCCATCCTTCGATTAGTCACCGCCAATATCATCCTGCATTGATTAATGTTCCAGAGTATCTCATTACTACGTTGTACTTCCACTCCCTTTACGTTACCATAGCTACCATATATGTACGCCCTGGACATCCCATCCCACGCTCATTCTTTCTTTACATCTCCAATAACTTTAAATATTATATCATAATGGCCGACATCAATATTCACAGCCGTCCAGCTAATCAGAAACAAAGCTTCCTTGACTTCATTACTACTCATACCACCGGCCATGTTTTTGATATACCTAAAGCAACCAGACCCATCACGAATACCACACCTGACGTAGTTATTTCTTCTGGCAATCTCTTCCAGCGTTGCACACTTGAAGTGCTCGATTCCATAGGTAGTGATCACCTTCCTATCAAACTTCATATCGATCAACCGCAGGCTCCTACTCTTCGTTTGCTCCCTGAACCTCGTCGTGTTCCACGATTTGATCAAGCCAAGTGGGATGACTATCGCACTACTATTGCTGAAGATTTGGTTACCATCGAGCCTCCTACTACCGAAGATGATCTCTACGCACGGGTCACTGAAATCACTCATTCCATTCATCACGCTTCTGACCTTCATATACCCACAACTGAAATATCCAGGTACCAACCACGTTTACCGCCAAACTACCTACCTCTCATACATCGTTCTCGCGAATTCTTTCGCGAATATCAGCGCACTGGTAACCTAGAAGCTCTTCGTCATCATCGCCAACTTCAGCGCACTGTACGTAACTACGTCAAGGCACATAAGCTTCGCAACTGGGTGAAGACGTGTAACAACCTAGCTGAAACTTCACACCCTACTAAGTATTGGAAGCGATTTCATATGTTGACTGGGAAGCTTACTCGCACACCATATCCGCTGTTAGTAAATAACCAACCATTACACACAGACGAAGAGAAAGCGAACGCCTTTGCAGACCACCTGCAGACTACCTTCACCCCATTCCCATCTGATTTTGTTCATAGACATCCTACTGATCGCTTGAACTTATCATCTTCATATCTACAACCCAGCGCAGCACACATTCTTCCAGACGACAATCCTCTCACAGCTCCAATTTCTACATCTGATATCGCCACCGTCGTAAACCGCAAGCGCAACACAGCTCCTGGTATCGACCACATAACTTATCGTCATATCAAAGAGGCTCCTTATTGTCTTCTTCTGCTTCTTTCATATATATATTCTTTTATTCTCCGGACCGGCTACATCCCCTCTGACTGGAAGACTTCTTCCACTCTCATGTTTCTTAAGCCCAACAAACCTCCAGATTCTGTTGCTTCTTACCGTCCAATACAATTAACCTCCGTTTTTAGCAAAATTCTTGAGCGCATCATTGTCATCAGACTACATCACCATCTTTCTCAATATAATCTCTTGCCTGTACACCAAGCTGGTTTCCGACCTAATTTCAGCATCAATGATCAATTGCTCAGGCTTCTCAACCTAATCACAAATCATTATAACACTGCTCGGCCTTCATGCCTCATTCTTTTTGACCTAGAGAAGGCTTTTGATAAAGTGTGGCATTTAGCCCTCATGTTCAAACTTCACCGTTTTAGGCTTCCACTCTGCTACCTCCGTTTCATTTTCCATTTTCTTTCTAACCGCCTATCTTATGTTACCATCAATAGTTCTTCATCACATCCGATCTTTATCCATTCTGGTGTACCTCAAGGCTCCGCTCTCTCGCCTCTTCTATACATTTTGTTTGTAGCCGATATGCCACCCCTTCCTCCCAATGTTCATACTTTTCAATATGCAGATGACACTGCCTTTCTTTGCACAGCCAGAACTATTCAACAAATCAATTCTGCACTCCGCCTAGCAATAGACTCTTTTCTCCGATGGTGTGCTAAGTGGCGCCTTCATATTAACTCGACTAAGACTCAAGCTATCGTCTTCATACCACCTCGAAAACGTTCTCGAGTTCAGAAAAACCCCAATCTACTTAATCTAGAGGTTCACGGCACACGAATATCACCTACTAAACAGGTTACCTATCTTGGTATCATAATCGATCATCACTTAACTTGGCGGCCCCATCTTCAAGCAATCATTCGTAAAGCGTATGCTCGGCTCAATTTACTAAAACGTCTAGTTGGTACCACATGGGGATTGCAACCCACTACAATCCTTAATACGTATAAGGTATTCTTACGTCCAGCTCTAACTTATGGTCATCCCGCTTGGGTTGCTGCACTACCTTTTTTCTATCAGAAATTACAAGTTCTTGAAAGGCACGCATTTCGTCTGGCTTATAGGATCAAGCTTCCCAGTCCGACACAGGAGCTTTACGACCGTATCTCTTTTCCTACCATTCTCCGTCATCTTGAACAGTTGCGACTAAAGTTCATCACAAACCGGTTTCAGCAACGTCATCCATTACTTCTAGATACTATGGATGCCGACCGCCACTATGATTTAGGATATCAATTTTCTACTTCCCCTCTATCCCTACTCTTCTCTTTATATCTCAAAACCATTCCACCAGACCATCCAGATCATTTTGTCGCTTCAGCTTATTCTTCTGATCACCTTCCATTTCATATATCACCTACATATGCTGCACCGTAACCTATTGTGCTAACAGGGCTCCACTTGTCTACATTACTGTCCAGAGCAGCCCCTGGACAAGAAGATAATCTGCATTCGTCTCACTAACATATCCTTGTGTTGTCCTGTCATATGCACTTCATTGCCATTTTTTCCCAGTCCTCATGATTATGAACAAAGTTCATAATGTCCAATGAAATTGAATAAAATGCAATAAAAGCAATAAACTGAAATTATGATCTAAATAAAATAAATGATTCTTTCCGCTTACTCTTACTTCCCATAGACCACCTCCAATATCCTTCCTTCCCCAGTCTCTGCACTCCTCACCCCGGATAGAGGGCGTAACCCTCGCAAAGGAGCTAGCCTTCGGCTAGCACTAAAAAAAAAAAAAAAATCGATCATATAAGATAGAATTAAAGATGAAGCTATATACGACAGTTAGGTTTAAATTTAGTTTTAAATTTAAATAGATTATAAATTTTTGAAAGCTTAATTGTAGCGGATTAGATGGTTTAAGCTCATTGCTACCTTGTTCTCTGAACTAATTTTTAAAGAAAAATGTAATTTGATAGCGTACGATTACGCTCTTTAGGCTTTATGATATGTAAAGCTTTGATGTTTCCTTCCTTGCTAATGAAAATATATGTACGTAAGACCTCTTTAAAATTTTCTCTAAAGCATGTAGCCATACACAGCATGTATTCTAGAATTTCCAATACTGTTCTTTCCCGTCCAGCAACATATACGGTCTATTCATACGTCTTCCAAGAACTTAGATCTCTTCCTTTTAAAAAGAAAGATTAAAAAGAAGGGAAGGATCTGGTATAAGAACTTAACACAGAATCGATCCTCTGTTGTTCAAAGTAATATTGCAGTTATGTTGATGACTGTTTTTCGTATTAATAAATTGAAGACAGCACAATGCACGGGAAGTGTAATGGAACATTTTCCCCCTCATTTTTCACTATTCTGAACATTCCTTGCTTATGTTATTTCATTACTAAACTCAGTTAAAATGCCTCTACACGTTCCACAATATCCATAAAGCCTTCCGAAAGAGAGAAAGAGGTCACAATGAGAAAAATGCCAGGGAGGGTCAAGGACGAATAGGCGTCAGGGTGACGCGCGTATGTGTGTGTGTGTATGTGGTTGAGCTCTTTGGAAGAGCTGGCTGGAGCTGGAATTAGATGCATGGATTCCAGTTTCTCTTCTCTCTCTTTCTCACATCCTCTTTACCCATTTTACTCCCACTGCTGTGTGCTTGCTGTCTATGGATGTTGCCGGAAACTAGGCAATCCGCCGACACAAAAAAACGTTCCATATACACAGTTACGCACAGTTTCACGCAATTTAAGAACTAAAATCCTTGTGGATTTTTGGCAGACAGCAAGGTTTACTCTTAAAAAAAAAAAAAAAAAAAAAAAAAAAAAAAAAAAAAAAAAAAAAAAACTAGTCGACAAAAAACAGTGTGGTTTATTTCTACTCCAAATACTGCACACTCAGCAGATTTTTTTTCTTTTCTTTTAAAAGTTACGAATCTAGATAACTAAATAAACTAGTGGTGTAGTTTAGCGGTTTTCAACCTCTGGTCCGCGGGTTGGCACCAGACCACGATATTATTTTTGTTTAATGTACCTAGGAGTGTGGTGGTCTCTAGCAGTCCTTTGCCCGTTCCCAACATATCTCCGCCTGTTTCCGGTCCACGAGTATCCAACGGTAAAAAATCGCTGGTGTAATGTGCACAATTCCAGAGATGAATGGCAATTTTGCCAAAGTGGATCAATTCACTCGGGCCAGCAGTGGCTCAGGCTCACTACCCACAAAGGAGCTTCCGCTTAGAGCTGTGTGATATTTCGATATATCTATCGATATTTTTCAAATATGGAAATATGGATATCGATCAATTTTAGTGATAGATATTTCGAAACTACGATATTTTCGATATTTCGTTATTTTTCGATATTATACTTCGATAAATAGATTATATTTCGATATTTTTCGATATATCTATTACATTTTGATATTTTTCGATGTGTTGGTTATGTTTTGATGTTTTGTCGATATTGATTTTCGATATCAAAATCTGAATATCGCACAGCCTCATTTGCACTCACTAATCTCGACAAGGCTCACAATATCTTAGTTTCGAATTCGAGCTAGTTCGAATTCGGATTCTTTGTCCTCTATGAGGCAGGCGTTAGCTCGAGCTCGGGCACATTTATCATTCTCTTGCATAATCTTCATCTCTTGCCAACCCCGAGTAACAAATTATTGGCCCTTTTTTTGACATGCGCCTCGAAATATCCCTCACCTGGATAAATGATACAAATAAGAAACAACCTTTTTTCTTTATAAAATTACATCCACTTTGCTTAACACTATATTAGTTGAAATTTTAACGCAATCATGAAAAAAGAAGTTAGATTCACAAATGGCTACGTCACTCTTTTTTCTCTCTTAAAGGTCGCTTTAGTTTTAGAAGAATTTCACTAACATATTTTGTTAGTTTACTTTTAGTTTACCTGCTGTCTTAGGCATACAACTATTTTTCGTAGAATTTCATAGAATCAAATCATGAGTTATCGCAAATGAATCAATTGATGGCTGAAGCAAATCAGATTCTGAAGTTCTTAGCTTGAGACATTGAATCGGTTCGAAAAACAGTTTGCCGCTATCTATCACAGTTTTATCTGTATGGTGATCAATGTTATTACTGGAAAATGATTGATTTCTATCATTTTCGATTTAAATAGAAGATTAAGATAGGAGGTGAAATATATTTCTGGGATACTGGATCGATTCCAAAACAATGCTTCTCGATATCTATCTAACCACTTCCGGTTTTAGTAGATTAGCACGAGTACAGCGTGTCTTCCTGTTTCGCCGAATGAATTTGGCTACTAAATTATCGCACACCTGGACAAGCGACCATGTTCGGCGAATCAGGAATTCCTGTTTGGTCGAATCCTGTTTGGCCGAAAACTAGTTAAAGGGAATTTATATTCAGAAGGAGATTTTCCTCAGCAAAGTTTAACATTTTTGTAGCTTCACTTGTGCGGTGTTGAAAATTTTTATAGAGGGTTAGGTTGATTGAGAGAACAAAACACTTCAATTAATGTTAAGCGTAGAAAATATTTTATTTTATTTTCCAAAAAAAATTTAAATCAAAGGTAAGAACTTTTGATTAATTGTTATTCCTTATTAACTGTATTTAAGACGGCCAGAGAAGAGAGGGAACCAATAATGTTTTTTTTTTTTTTTAATTCGATATAATTTCGGTACAGCCTTGACGAGATAAAATGATTGTATGACTAAAAATATTCTTTTCATTGCCGGCCACGAGAATTGAGCTTTCAAGGCTTTGCAAGGGAACAAAATTAATCACAGGAGAACGAAATGTATACTTTTCCTAATGAACAATATTAATCCTCAT
The DNA here is from genome assembly GCF_964235325.1 of Thermobia domestica. Taxonomy (NCBI): domain Eukaryota; kingdom Metazoa; phylum Arthropoda; class Insecta; order Zygentoma; family Lepismatidae; genus Thermobia; species Thermobia domestica. Next base: position 66,117 of record NW_027656633.1, read on the forward strand.
TGTATTACCGTAGCCAGAAAAGTATAATTATTATTGATAATTTTTAACTTAATCTTCTTTTAATTAACAATTTAATATACACAATCTTTTTCCCAGCACCCAGTATAGTAGATAAAAGGATAAACCCAGAAAAAAATGGCACAGAAATGTTCAGAAGAGTTACATTTTCGGTTCATTTCTTTGATAATACATCAAAAAAGAACTTCAGTAACAAAAAAAAATACCATGCATATATTGCAGCCATTTCTTACATATGGCGTCTAACAATAAAAAGAAATCGACTTTTCTAACTGCGTTTTTAAAAGGAACATTTCTCTACAACGCTACTTCAATACAGAAACCATCATATCAGAAATTTAGTGGAAAATTCGACGTATTTTTTCTGTCTATCATCCTCTAGAAAGTACGTTTCTTAGCCAGCAAGATCGTATGATAAATTTCAAAATGGTAGAAGATGGAACTTTTAAAAAAATTCGTAATTTTCGCAATTATTAACCTATTCCGCAATATATATATATATATATATATATATATATATATATATATATATATATATATATATATAAATGAAAGTACCTATGTTTGTATCTTAATAACTCTTGAACCACCCGACTGATCTCGATTAAATTTTCGACATAGATGAGTTTTGAGCCTGGGATGATTGTTATCATTTCACTTCGAAGGTGCAACTTGGAGGAGGAGGGAGATATATAAAAATGATCGAAAATGATCGATATTAGTGGTGAATCCATAGTTTTCGAGGTCGGTGAGATGAACAGTGACACTTCCAATGCCATTTAAATTCAAATTCAGCCCCATTACCACTCCTAAGGGGGGATGGTGATTGAAAATTGCCGATATTAGTGTCGAATTAATCGTTTCTAGGGTCCCTAAGTTGATTGCTGGTAGTTTTAGTGCTCTTTATGTCCAAAATGAAACTTATTCTCCCCGTGCAAAGAACGGCTATTTTGCTAGTTATTAACTAAACCAAAGTTAGCATAAAGATGGGTATATACAATGTCTCAGTTGTGCGTTAAAATCATCATGATTCTGCAAAATCTTTTAATATGGCAGCTGTTTTAAAGAAATATACTTTTTTCGGCTTTCTGTCAAAAGATTTTATGGAAATTAACGGAATATCTACAGTCAGGGATGCCCACAAGGGGAGAATATGACTCCAATGGTGTCATTAAAATGTTTTGGTGGATTTTTTTACATTTAAAATAATTAAAATTGCCTAATTGAACGCAAAGACAAAAAACGTAATAACTAGTTTCTAAGTCAATTACTACATTATTATACCAAAAGGCGAAAATGGTTAACCTACAGCAAATCTAAAGATGCGGCTTTCTGCGTGTATTGTATGCTATTTGCATCACCAATAAATCAGACTGTATGGTCTACAACGGGACACAAAGGATGGACAGAAAAAATGCTTCTGAAGCTCCCCGAAATATCAAAACGGCATTTGATGGTTAGCAGGAAATCGAATTGATTCAAGTCTTATAGTGCAAAATAATGAACTTGTAAATCATCATCGAGAAGTAATGAAGGTTATTCTTGACTGCTGCAAATACTTAAGCGAGAAAACTTTCGTAAGAAAGATTGTATGACGGAAAATTTAATGAAATTATTTCGACTCTTGGCAAAACAACCAAGACGCTCGAGTCTCTATTGTTAAAAGGTACATTAACCTAGACGAAAAGATAGGAAGATGGGCTCCAACCTTTTAAGCTACCGAAACAGTTTTGACCTCATAGATGTTCTCAGGAAGTTTGTTGTCTCTACTACTGCACAATGCATTTTTTTCCTCAAAATAATTACTACTCTATCATTGTGGACTTTACATATGATGCGAGTAAAAAAGAAGCAACTGCAGTCTTAGTTCGCTACGTGCAACACTCTTGCGATGCAGATTTAGAAGCAAAACCGGTGGAGCATTTTTTATCGGTTTTCACAAGTGGAGATGTACAATTGGCGGAAATATACAGGGGATGGCCCCAAAAAATCTAAAAACACTTAATACAGGACACGTAAATTTGGCCTTTACTGTGCAACACGTGTTGCGGTTGCCGATCTTTTTTGTTTTCAATGTGTCATGTTTACCTTCCTCTTCCGTCAGCAGTAACCAGTTCACCTGTGAGTGTCGTGGTGTGAAAGTGGTGCGGTAAAATGGGCGACCTGACATGATCGTTGGTGCCCGTCTGGTTGGAGCTTCAGTGGCAACACTGGCGAACATTGTGGGGATATCGAAAGGCACTGTGTCCAATGTCACGAGGGCATACACAATTCATGGGCAAACGACGTCTGCAAAGCACAACAGTGGTCGAAAGACAACCCTGTCAGGTATGAAGCGGAGGGCATTAAAACGGATTGTAGCAGCTAAAAAGAAGACCACTGCAATGAAAATTACGTCTGAACTCAATTCCGGCCTACAGAACCCGGTTTCATCGAAAACAGTACGACGGGAACTTCATAAAATGAAAATTCATGGCAGGGCCACTATCGCCAAACCCCTGGTCACAACAGTAAATGCGAAGAGGCGTATCCAGTGGTGCAAGGACCACAAGGCGTGGACTCATGAGCAGTGGAAACACGTAATGTGGTCCGATAAATCGACCTTCACTTTATCCAACAACCGGTCATGTTTACGTATGGAGAACACCGTCGCAGGCCTATGATACAGACTGTCTGCTCCCAACTGTAAAGCATGGGGGTGGTTCTGTTACTGTATGGGCAGTGATATCGTGGTTTTCTGTAGGTCCCATCATAGCCCTGCATGAAACTATGAATGCTACGACCATTTTGGGGTACCAGGTTCTACCCATGGCCCAAATATTGTTCCCTGATGGTGATGGCATCTACCAAGATGATTTGACACCCTGTCACGCTGCAAAAACGGTGAAATCATGGTTTGAGGAGCATGACCAGGAGCTATCACACCTCCCATGGGTCCCACAATCACCAGATCTGAACATCATTGAGCCATTGTGGTCTGAGTTAGAAAGGCGTGTTCGGTCTCATTACCCTCCACTAGCATCCCTTAAGGAACTGGAGCATGTTTCGGAGGAACAATGATACAAAATTCCACACACCACGATTCAGGAGCTCAATACGTCCATTCCACGTCGGATCCAAGCTGTTTTGGACGCAAAAGGAGGCCCCACACCATACTAGGTATGATTTTCACATTTTGGCAAACGTTTTAGATTTTTTGTTTGTTTTTTTGTCCAACCCCTATATCTAGTCTTGTAATTAACTCTTAAAAACATCTTAACATTAATCATATGGCGACACCATAGCTACGGACTTTTTTTTTTTTTTTTTGTCAAGTGTGCATTTTGATTTTCCTCTCCTTCTGCTGATAGTGGCATTCTTCACCAGAGCTGCTGTGGGTGTGATAAGATAGTGTAACAACTAGAGTAAAGAAACGAGCTTGAGAGCCTTGACTGGACTAACCATTCATCTTACATTATTTTACTTTACAACAAATTTCCAGTTGAATTTATGAACAAAACACCTCCTAGAGTGTGACGTCATTACGTAATACTTTGACCCCCTTCTGCTCAAAACACAAAACTCTCTTTGTTGTGTGTTATGGTATACTAAAGGACTAACTATTCCCAAAATTTCAGATTTTTTCATCCAGACCCATTGGAGATATTGGACAGTGAAACATGCTAAATTAGCATAATTCCTCAACTTTACGATCTTTTTCAGGCCTTTGGGAGGAGCTATAGGTCTGTAAATTTTTGTGTATTAACTTATGACCCCGGACTACATGCACACACAAATTCAGGCCTCTACGTCAGTTGTTTCCTCCCCCAAAAAATGTTTTCAATGTCCAAAAATGTTGCTGCTGTAGACCCTGATTTCACCCCGTTCAAGTGGTTTTAGGCAAAAATGTTAAGAGATCAAAGTTTTAGTTCTGCACGAGTTGGAGACGTCCAGCAATTTTCAATTTGGTAGGACAAATATATGCTGAGATATTCAAAACAACGTAAACGCTTAAAATCGAAAAAAAAAAGCAAAATGGCGGCAGCCATTGTGTCAACATGGGGTGTTGAAAAAAAAAAAAGTAATTAATTGTAGTTTTCAAGTACCCTGGTATAGGTTAAACATTCATGAAAAAATTAGATTTTTTGGAGATGGTCGAGCGGCACATGCTTGATCACTTAGAATGAATTGATTCTATGATATGTTGAAAATAAAGGAAGGGAAAGGCAAAGCACCACAGTAGAAAGAGTGTACTGAAAATGTTGTGTTGGTAATAACAATTACTATTTCTTAGTATACAATTGCATAAATGAAATCTGCATAATTTGTATTCAGCTAGTTGATACAGTATTTAAATTTTAAATTCGCACTTCTTGTGAACTTTATGAAGTGAGTGCAAAGCAAAGAATTATGTATAGTTTAAGTGCCAACCACTAATTCCAATAAATACACACATTTTTTCACAACATATAATTCCTTTACATTTTACAACTACTGAAGTCATTATATCAAGTGAAGGATACAATGATTCTTTCCCTTCTTTTACACCTTCTAAAAGGTACTGAAGTAGTACGTATACAAACTCTTGCAGGTTGGTCGTGGTCAGACCCTAGTCAGCCCAAAACTGTAGGGGAACGGTAGAAGATAGGGGGCCCCAATCCAACCATATTATAGTTCATTTGCAAGCCTACCATGAAAATCCTAGGGGGGTGGATCCCCCGTACCTCCTCCCCCCGTAGATACGGGCGTAGTCGTATTATTCTTGCAGGTTTGGTCTTGGTCTTAGTTTCACTCCCCTATGTCTTGGTTTTCGTCTTGCATCGGGATCCTCGGTCTTGATCAACGGTCTTCCATGCAAAACGAAGACTCTTGTACTTATCACTATCGTAAGGGTCGCCTTGACACTGACTCACTCTCATTTCAATTTATGAGAGTGAAGGTGATTAAAGGTAAAGACATCATTAATATCTGCGAATGAGTGTAAATGCGTTCATTCAGGATGAATGAGGATAATTTACAAGGGAAGTTCGGGAGAAAGCACTCGCCTGCCGAAAAACTAAGCATGTCATTTGAAGGACCTAGGCATAATGATTACAAGAAGATAATAAAATTCCTGTATGGTTGAGAACTATTCCAGAGATTCAACTTGGAAATTGATATGGAAAAATTAGTATATGCCCATTTAAATGCTTTAAGTACAACATTATTAGCAACGAATATTGCCATATACGAATTGAAATCTATCGGAGATAACAGAAAAAAGACTGTTTTGCAATAACTAATGGGTTTGTTAGTTTAGTCATTTTACTGTTTACAATAATGATAGGTTAGAGATGAAAATTAATCACTATTGTTTTTCTGTTCTATGAAGAAATGATGCAAGCAAATGACTTTCTTGCACTATGAACATTTTATATGTGCAATTGCGTTGCATCTGTCGAGGGATCAGTTTGCATAACCAAAGCGAAAATTAAATTCCACATTTAATTCAAAATGTATATAATTTGCTCGGTAATCTACCTTGTCGAACGCAAACTGAAACAACCCAATGTATCGCGATGATCAAAACTGATTCATTAGCATGGACACGAGCTTTATTTGATTGTTTCGTTGGTACATCATAACGTCCGGATGAAGAAGTTTCATACTATGTACAAATCTCCTGCCATAATCTTTGATTGGTCGGAATCCAAACACATCAAATGGTTATATGAATCGTGTGCAAATCGTGCATTTAACGTCGAATCTCTCGAAAAGTTCTCAACCGTACAGAAATTTTATTAACTTGTTGTAATCAGCATGGATTGGTCTTTCAAAGTATGAAAGTCATGCTTAGGTAAGTGCTTTCTCCCGAACTTTTCTTGATAGTCGAGTGCAAATAAGTGTGAGGGAGGGTAGCAAAAAGCCCCATCTCTGTTTTGGCATTTGAATACCCATTGGTTATTTAAATAGCTGGGAGTAAATGCGATGGGAAACGAATGAAATCGAACTTTATCCTCTTGCCCTTGATCGACTTGAATACGAAATAATAAGAGGGGAAGGTTGCCTCAGCTGTAGAGGTCTCACATCTGGCGTAAGGGCTTTATGCATCAGTCCAGTGGCGTAACAAAAGGCTTGGGAACCCCCGCAGACTGTGTGAAGTGGGGCTCATTCTCTACGTCCCACTTCACGATTTGGGGCTCCCGCAATACGGGGTCTGCAGGCGACGTGAGAGACCCGGGTTCGATTCCCGGCGGGAGCTCATGTGGTTCGGATTCCACGTTAATCAGTAGGTCCACGTCTCATATAGCCTCGCTGCTGAACGGGACGTTAAACTCAAAATCAACTCAACGGGGTCTGCAGGCCTTTATTTATGCCCCTGCTTGAGGTCCAGCTTATGTGAGTTTGTGGTTGACAACATCGTGTCCTTAAGTTCCCTCGGGGATTTTCCATTTCCTTTTACGTTCTAGTTCCACCAACTTCATCCCTATTTCAAATAACAGGACAATCATGGGACGTTAAATTTAAAGATACTCTAACAGAATATTTAAGACTATTGGCAAATTACTCTTTAAACGAAAATAATAGTTGAACAATTTTTTAAAAGAATCATTTTTTAAAAAATGTAGTTAGAGAATTCTACTACTCATATATACGCGTATGTACTATAATTTTATTTAAAAAAGAAGCCCAGGATGGAAAACCTCAAAGACAACTGATCCCATATTTAATGATATTGAACACCTGTTCCACCTTAGCTTTTTATAGCCCATTAGTGCAATGTTTCTTCCAGACCTGCTTTTGGAGGCGCACTGCTCCCCGGAGCTCTGAGAGTGCCCCTCCCGAAGGAGACCAAAATAATACGTCTACAATATAATAATAAATAGAAAATTACCAGCAGTGCCCACCTGGAATACTAAGTGTGCTCCCCCGGAACTTGTTTTCCTGAAAGAACAACTGCATTAGTGTATATCGATAATTATTTTTTGTTTTCTTTCAAATGAACTGACGATTTCTTTTTCAAATGTATTTAATATCCCTTACTCATTCCAATTAGATTTTCATAATTTTCATATGATAAACAAATTTAACAAATTTATATATAATGCAAATTCATTCTGTAAAAGCAAAGAACATTTGACTAGACCAGGGTTTGTCAACCTGAGGGTCATCACCCCTAAGGGGATCGCGAAGACAAGCGGAAGAGATAAATATAATTAGAATCTACTACTGGAAAATATTTTGAAATATTATTTTGAATTTTGCTCTGGTAGGCAAAACTTTTATTTTTATACATACTGTTAAGAAGAATATAAAATTGGTCTACTGAACATTTTCAACACATGCAGAGTTGTTTAAAAATCAATTTAAATGAGAGAGGCAGTGGCGTATTTACGATTTTGTTTCAGGAGGGGCTTTGCTAACTTTCGGTTGGGGCTTTGCCTGAAAATGTGAAAGTTCTGCAAGATATTTCATATACTTTACTATAGTAAGTAAGATTTCGGGGGTGGGGGAGCTTAAGCCCGGAAGCCCCCCGTAATACGCCACTGGAGAGAGGTAAGATATGAAACTAACGAGAACTGCATATTGAAATACCAGAAAAATATAAATGCAACAAAACCTGCACATTAAAATACAATTAAAATTGAAAGCTAATGAGATACCTGAGCA